>NC_142707.1:61710704-61861348 GCF_055471065.1 Atractosteus spatula
ATCTACAGAGATTTGTGCCTGTGTTGTGTTCCAAGACAGATGTTTCGAGAACTAAGTGCTAATTATGATCTTTCATTTTATGAGGTACAGTGCAGGCAAGAGTAAACAAGTAAACAAAAAAATGAGTGCATACAGTACAAACTTTGCGTCTTCACTCAAGTCAACAAAATGATTCACACAATACTCCTCAGTACTGTGTCCCTCAGTCATATTAAAGCTCTGTGAGACAGCTCTTATACTCCTCTTTGAAAACACAGGACCAACCATTATTCACACACCTGCAAACTCTTTTATAATCTAGGTTTCCAACCATGCACTCAAACACAGACCAACAAAATCAGTAAAGACAGTATGCAGGGGTAAATACACACAACACAAAGAAACAAAGTGAGAGAGAGCACATAACACTAACACAAAAACAAAATCTTGTACTAGCCAGAAGCAATTAGACAGTCACACACACTGGGTGGATGTAGCTATTCACAACTGTGTACAATTGTTTTGTGTCTGTGCATGTCAGGTAATAAGAGTTGAGCTGATGTGTCCTTTGTTTTCTTGCTCACACATTATGTTTGCTGAGGAGATTGACATGAGAATCAGGAATCAATTTGCATTTTGCCTGTAGCGTGGTGCACTGTCTTACGTAATTCACTGGCCAAAGACCATCGATATGTGGCAGTTGTGGTGCATTAGATGTTAGTGAAACAATTGCTTAATTTTATCTGTTTCTCTACTGTGCATGTTTAAATCTGCTTAATATGGAATATTAATATGGAATTTTACAACTAAAAGGAAATTTTGCTAAAAATTGAAGTATAACAGAACATATACAGTATCTAATGTACCTAATGTAATGCAAATTTCAGCAACAAGTAAGCAGGAAACAATTTAAATTTTGATTATGAAACATTTCACACATAATGTACTGTAGCAGCTTTTAAACCATACTGTATCATACCGTATATATACAGTAGTATATTTATACAGTATACAATCACACTGCAGTTCTTGGCCGTGTACACTCCTGTTTCGGTATATCTGTGGATAAGACATCATGTGATTCATGTGAAATATTGGGAGACGAGACCCAGCAGCTGTTTTGTTTTGATTATACTATGAATCATCCAAGGTTTTGAAATGATAAAAGAATCAAATATTTGTTGAGTTTGCACGAAAGAAAGTGGTACCCTATGAGAAGTGGCGTACTGCTTGCAAAGTAGCTGATTTTAACAAACTTAAAGAGCTTATTTTTGCTTGAAGAATTTTAAAATGTCTGCCTGACTGTGCTGTAGCTTATTTCAATGAGAAGGAAGTTACATTACCTTGCTCTTACAAGTTCTTACAAATCAAAATTATTTAATATTAACTAGCCATTTCCAAATATATGAATTTTAGAACTAATGTAAACCATTTACACTGTACTATAAATATAAATATGTACATATCAATTTGGAAGAAAAAAAGAAAAAAAAAGCTCATCACAGAACATGATCTTGTTGTCTCTAGTAAAGGTGTAGCAGAGCTACAGACATTTAGAAAAATATACATTCTTAATAATATAAGTGACAACTAGTACCAGAATGCACAAATGACTAGATGGCCTGAAAAACATTTTTCCTTTCCTTCTCTGGCATTTGCCTCTGAATAGACTTTCATGTCAAGATCAGGTTGACAAGAATAAGTGAATGTAACCTCCGAAATGACAGGCACATATTCACATTTATAAATCATTTACAGTTGCCTTCAAGAATTCAAGTGTTTTGGAAAACATACCTACTGTATATATTATTTGGAGTCTTGACAAGCAAGTAAAGGTATTTTAAATTATACTGATACAGTACTTGTGTATGATCCCTTTAACTTAGACTTCTTTAAAAGACTATTTTGATGGATCTTTGTGAACCACATATAAATATGAAGTTAACAACAGCTTTTCTCTTCAATTAATGTCCAAGAATTTTCTCAACAGCAGATCAGAAGTAAAGACTGTTGTGACCCTCTTCATACATAAAAATAAGAAAACACTAGGAACTGTGTAATTTGCTGCTTGGGGTGCATAACATGGGCAATGGATATTGACTGGATCAAGTCGGATTCGTTGTTTGTTGACCACAAATGCAGATCATTTTCCGTAACATCACAAAACTATATTACCATTTTCATTTTAACCAATTAGCTATTGTGCTGTTTGAATCCTGCAAATTTCTAAAACAATCAATATATCACACTGTTCACAAAATAAAGCTGCCATCACATATTATACATGGAATAACAGTAATTCAGGATTTACTGAACTTTTTACTTCTTGATTAACAGACTTGATATTAAGTGGATGTGCCTTTTAAGAAAAAGAACAGGGCTAAACAACAACCAAATCCCCTCCAGATTATTTTAATAACATTAATTTCTTTGGTCCAGATGCTGCTGTCATGTTAGTACATGCTTATTAAATAATGTGCTCAGGCACCTACTTAGATCAATTATTTGATGAGCCTGAGTTCTGTTTAGCTGGGCAGCTTGTCAGGTTGCAGATTCCCATTGGTTTTTTGTCTGTGAAGTCTAGCACTTAACTCCCGGAACACCTGTCTTGGAACACAACACTAAACAGGCACAAACCTCTGCAGATGAGACACCTGTGTCGTCATTACTGGGACAATGCCAAGCAGTAAAAGGAAATGGTAGAGGTCTTTACTAACCCAACCGAAAAATATAAAAAGATGTTGTTCATTGCTTTGCGATGTTTCCCACATCAAACTAGGAAGAGCTGATAAACTACCTCTTATACTATGATTAATTAAGATCATGCATGTGTTTTAATTAGGAGTTTATCTTTTCTCATGAACAATTATTTACTGTATTTTCTGTATAATCCCAAAGTAAATTAATTTAACTGTTTAAAATAAAAGTTAAAATAAAATCCCGGGAAGGGTTTGCCTACTGCATATTTTATATTTTTTCACAGTACAAGTAAGGAAATATAAATATGGTCTAAATGCAATATATTGAGCAGCACAGACAACTGAAGATTTCCATTATTCAGTTTAAAAAAATACCACAGCCAGAGGAAAGCTCCACCTTGGTTTTAATGTGTTTCTTCAAAATATCACCTTAAAGTGTGCTCCATAGTTTCTATAATACCTTTTTATCTACTACAATGCCAGCCTTCTAAAGAGGAAATACTCTATGGAGCCAGAAAAGAGTAGATCAAGCATGTTGATGTTTTTTTCTCCTTTCTAGATAATACGTATAGACAGACTGAATAATCATTTCCTCCAGAGATCTGGCTTTGAAAGGCTGCTAAAAGCAAACTACCGCGAGGAACACAATAAGACATTATGTTTCCTCTGACAGACCTGCTTCTTGCTTAAAGGAGAATAAAAAAAACACGTTGTGATCTCACCTGCGTAGACAGAATGCCATGATCTACCCCTGTGTTGTGGGTACCAGTTCCAGTTACGCCAGCAGCAGACACCTCTGCCACGGCTCCTAAACTGATGAAACAGAGAGAGATGGGATAAAACGCTGTCTTCCTCAAAAGATTATCTGTGTGACTTCGCATGACCTTTTTTTAGGATTTATGGCTGACAGTTCAGTCTTGGAATATGGCAGTATTCTGTTTTTTTCTAATTCTTTTTTAAAACGTAGCTGAAAAGATATTGAATTTGTGTTTCTAGCACTACAAATACAATTGCAATTAAATACTGAGAGTTTAATTGTCATCATTTATAAAGCTATAACAGTTTTGTAATAATTGCTAAACCGCAAAAATATCTTACATTCTTGTTAAGGGACAGATATTAAGGGCTAGGAAATGTCCTGTATACTTTCAAACTATGTCCAGGTATGGATATTTCAAATTGCTCTTCTCTGTGGCATAGAATTATGTTTCACATTACCATTTTTTAAATCACATGTAATGAGTATGTGATGTAAATATTCTATACTGTACAGTATATTCCAAATAGAAATTCTTTATTGGTATTTTTGTATTCTCCAACTGAAAATATCATGTAAATCAGATTCTTTGATAGCAGTATTACAGCAAGTCTATGGGAGTAACCCACCTTTGGGTTCCAGCTTTGCAGGATTTCCCTTAAGTCCTTTACTTGACTGACACATTTGTACATCAAATCAGAGAGAGTATTACTTTTAAGTTGAACAATGGTGTGTGTGTATTATTTTCCTGCCACGTCTAACTGATAAGTCCAATTCTTTTGGACTACCCAGCAAACTTTTAGTGGTTTTTTTCCTCTAAATTTTGGAAATACCAATTAGTTTTCCTACACAGTTGTTTACTGTATGAAATATTATTAAGAAGCAAAAATTATTTATCTTCCCAGTTGTGTATAAAATGACTACTGCACCACTATGCTCCTACTCAGGAGAGACTGTGCAGACATTCTCCTCTAGTGCATTTGCTCCTGCAGTGCCATAAGCCAGTTGTTGCACTACACACTTCACAACACTGACAGGAGGAGTGGTGTTTCTCTCAGTTACATCACTGCAAGCGGTTATAGTTCTGTTACAAATCCAAGCAAGCCCTGGCCACCCATTCCTGCCCTAATGCAAAGAAGGATACTCACCACTGTGTAGTACTGCAGTTCTCTTACATGACAAAAATGTAAAGGACATTAAAAAATTATTTAATTGACGGCTTTGTTAGCAAAGCAGGCAACTATTCATATCTATCTAAACATGTTAAGATTTCTAAGCCTTGCATTGAACCATATCCAAGTGAAAAATGCCTGGTTATTATTGGGAAAGTATTAATTGAAAATGAATGACATCATAAGTCCATATGCACACAGACTGGCTGAAAAATTTGGTTTCCAACAGCAAGAATTACCAGCAGCTGTCAAGGGAGGCTGGAGAACCTGTTTAAACAGCTGGATAGCTTATTTCACACACCTATAATCCCAAGTGTAAAGATTCTATCTGTGGACCATTGCACATAGTTGACTGAGTCCAGGTTGAGCCCTGTGACCTGGTAATGCAGTTAGAGTCTAGCAACTTTCTACTGATTTTGAGATAAACCAGAACTCAACCTGAAGCTAGAAGTTACAAATTACAACCCTGTTTCAGTGTTTTAGTTTTACCACCTAATGTATCTTACATACAGTAACGTGTTTCACTATTAGAATAAAGTTGTGGTGTTAATTTAATTAATATTCATGCCCTGTGTATGTGGATCACTAGGAATCAGATATGCTTTTATATAAAAAGTCAATATAATTGTCTAATAGATGATACATAAATTTAATTTCTATAATATATGGAAATATAGATCTGTCATGTCTGACATCCCTCCCTAGCGGGCGCTCCACTACTCCTGTTATTGTTCCTGTGATAAAGCTCCCCAGGTGTACCTTCTTAGGTGTATTATTTAAAGACTAGCTCCTCCAGTCCTCGGGGCTCATCATTAGGGCAAGGATGTCGCGAGGCCCGCCTAGCACCAGGAAACCCTACGGCCGTCTCTGGATGGAATAGGCCTCATCCCCGACACCTCCTGCTTCCTGAGCCCGGGGTCTGGAGGATCTCGCCCCGTCACCCTTGGACCTCCATGTATTGTCTGTTCGTGTTCTCCCCCTTCCCGGGGATTTTAACCTTGTTGCGTCCCAGGATGGATTACTCGCCGCTGGACTCTCGCACTGTGCCCTGACCTGCCTTTGGACCTGTTTGGATTTGGATGCCGTTCTTCGTCTCCCCCGTTCACTGTCTCACGGACTGTCACTATTATTTTGTGCACTATGAAACCCCTGTGTGTTTCCTTCTACCACGCCTCCTGTTTTCTCCAGCTTTTACTGCATCGCATAGGGTCTACCACAAAACCTGACATGGATTTCAGTCCGTGGCCATAACAAGAGCACGATTAGAGAAGCCATAGCACAGACATATACAAGTGACAAAACGTTCTTCTTGAGCTTCTTTTTGATTAATGGGAGTGCAAGAACCCATGACTGCTGTGTAGAGGCTCAGCCAAGTTTATGATATTATTGCAAAACTCAGTCTGTGTTATCTAATCGAAACTCTATCACAGCAGCTAGTATTTATCACATCTGATCTCTGATGTTATGTCTCAGCTTTGGGGATTTAACAAATTCCAAATACAAGAGCTGTCACAAATCATTACTAATACATTTCAACATCTCTCTAGAAATCTGTTAACGGGGGGATATATTTAATCTCCAATTACTGAAAGACTAGCACCTCATATTCGCAGATGTGTTTTTTTTTCTACAAAGGGAGAAAACCTATCATAGTTAAGCGTAGGCAGATGAAAAAACTAAGCTGAGCATATCCTCCTGCAGATTTTAAATTACTAGGCATTGAGTAAACGTCCTGTCTCCCACATGTACAACAATTTACTATTTTTATAGGCTATTACATTTGCTCTCATAGTTTCACTATTTCCACTCCACTAACAATTCCAAGAAAATGACAAGCCTGAAAATGAATAAAAGGTTGTGTTATTATAAATCCTTTTCTTAATGTAGAAAAATACTACATTTAAAAATGTATAAACACGGTACAACAGAATGTTTTATGAAAAAAGATGAACTCAGTAAAGTTTGCGGCTAAAAACAATGTCAACAAAAAAGAAAATTGAAAGAAGCGCTTTGTACATGACACACTTTTTAATATTAATGACAAAACCTATATCTGATGAAGGCTGATTGATGAAGAGCTTCAGAATCTCAAAATGACACTGATCGCATTCATCTGTTCTTGAACAAGTCTTTTGTTGGCAAGTGGAATACAAGATTTTCATTTATCATGTGGTGTATGATATAAATGTAACTTCTTCTAAGTTTGCATTTATGCCATATACACCATTGTCTTTGAGGACGAATCTAAAGTTTTCAACTATTACCACCAATGATACCTTTTCTTGTACAGTTCTGAAGATTTAACCTTTGAATATTTTACCTATGTTGCATAGGTGTCCAATGCAGTTTGAGAGAGAGTGTCTAATTGATAATGTAATTTCAAGTTGTAACTGTTAGCATCTACTCTGCTCACATCTCTGGGTGCCATTTCCCTTTTTAGAGCAATTGTTCTTTCATGCATTGGGATACATAAATGTGTGCACCACACGTATTAAATCATACAATTATAATTATGTAAGTTATACTGTTCTGGTCAGTATTTTTTCCAAGGGAGATGCACACAGTGAAATGTCCATACAGTATGTCATTGAGTCTCATCCATACATGAGACATATTTTATTTTAATCCTGTTTACTGTACCTTTCTACCTCTCAGTGCTTTGATCAAAATCCCACTGTACAATGATATCTATGGAAAAAAGCAGCACCTCCTCTTGCTGCTAAATCAGACGGAAAGCACTGTAAAAAGTCTTCCAGGAAGAACTGACTCTGATGATTGAGAGAGTTTTAGTGGTGCATGTTATTGAGAATGCTGGCCAAAACAAATCAATGCATTATCACAGACAGGACTTTGCCATTAATACCAAGGCAATGGAACTTACTACTTTTGTCAATGCTGTTAAAACAGACATGCATTCAGACACAAGTAGTAAGTTTTCAGTTATTCACTGAACTCAGGACGTTAATCACTGTTTTCAGTTACTTCACAAACTTCAGGATAACTGTAAGCTGTAAGCTGAGGACATGCCACAGTGCTGCAATATTCTACTGATTAACTTGAGCGGTGGCTCTGTGGCTAAGTCTCTGCACCTGTGGCTGAAAGGTTGCCAATTCAAATCCCCAGGCCGGCAGAGGAATCCTACTCCATTGGGCTCCTGAGCAAGGCCCTTCACCCCAACTACTCCAGGGGTGCTGTACAATGGCTGACCCTGTGCTCTGACCCCAAGCTTCTCTCCCTGTCTGTGTGGCTGTGTGTCTCATGGAGAGCAAGGTGGGGTATGCAAAAATCCAAAAGCATTGTAAATATTAGTTTTTTTGCCTTTGTCTTCTCATGTCAGAGCTAGTAATCAAAATATAGTGTAACGCAACGGGGGCTCAGGCGGGCGCCCTTGCCGCATTAGGTCGGCCCCGCACCGTCCGGGGCTCGAACCCGGGACTCCCGCGTCACTCAGCAGGGACCCAGCCCGGTGAGCCAAAGAGAGATCTCTCTACAGCCCAGTAGCTGTAGTCCTGCTATCACAGGGAAGGGCAGTGACGTCACCTGCTCTGGTACGCCAGCTCTTACACAGTGCCTGTCGGCCGTAAGCGTTACAATAGTATAAGGCCTGCACTGGACCTGCAGAACAACAAGCAGAGTAGCTAAGCATATTAGCAAATCTGTGCGAAACACTACATAATAATTTCTAATATTTAAACAACAAAAGTCCTTATCACTAGCTGCTACCAAAAAGCAAATGAGCAGTACTGTACTGCCATCAACTAGTAGCTGCCCAAGCTTCCAGATGCATTTCACACTATTGTGCATCGCCATTTGTATTAGGGACGTATCACATATTAAACTGAGAATAACATTTTTAATTAAAATTCATCATATACCTACAGCATATTGCATGGAATGAACTGAGTATAAAAAGACAGCAGAATGTCCTGATTTGGGGCACAGGACACACACGCCCATACTGTAGAGCAAGGGCTATCAGAAGAATAGCTATCAGAAGAAAGGGCAATTTCTAATTCATGGAGAAGTATGAACTCTGGTCAGAGACTCTAGTCAGAAACTACCCTTTCCTTCCCACAAGCCCTGGGAGAAACACATCCCGCAGTCACCAAACAGCAGGCCGTATGTCTAGGAACAACGGATAGGGTATGGTCCAGGGTAAAGTAGGAGAGAGAGATCTGAATATTAGAAAGAGATTTTAAATTAATTGTGGACATTGTTGTTTTTATTAACCATGTACCTACTGTATATAAACTGTAAACTAACAACATATAACAACAATAAATAAAAATGGAAATATTAAAAAAATATTCAAGTTTTGACAAGTAGCCATACTGTATGCAATGCTGGAAACCAGCTATGAGAGCACTTGGGGAAGCACAGTTAATTACATCAACAGTTATGCACAGAAGATTAATTTTGTATTGCTGGCCCTAGGGATCTGCCTTTCGACCTCCCCGCCACATCAGCATCCATAATCAGCGTGATATTTTTAAAAAATAATTATCCCCCTCAGGTATCTACTAAAACAAATATCTTAAGACACTAGCTCTAAAGATCAGCTTTTCACCAGCTTCTGTGACGCATCAGCATCTTTGACTATTCCTTAGGTTTATCTGCATCCAACACAAAGTGTAACATTAGCAATTGCACAAAACTTATGGAATCTAAGATACAATCCTCACCTCATTATCTGTGTAATCATCTAACAGTGGATACTTAATTACACCACTAACGTCCTCTACATGATCTACAACAAACAAGGCCTGCACTACGCTGCGTGGCCACCAGTACTCAGACCCATCCTCACTGTTAAGAAACACGTGTTCTATCTTTTTGCCTTAAATATGTGCTGCACTAACAGAAACCAGTTCGAAATCCATGTAATCTTTCCCCAGATTGAACCATCATATCTTTCTAAATCCATCATGTTTTATTTTTAAAATCCTGACTATCTTGTCTCATTTCAAACGCTGTGCCCTTGTACCATACCTTCTTGCCTTTCACATCAAAATCAAGTCTAATTCTCTTACACAGTGTTCTGTATTTGTTAATAGTACAATTATTATTAATCTTTCCAAACCTTAGTTTTTCTACCTACATCTCTTGCCTTAACATGTTGCTTAACAGCCGACATTGAAAACTGTGCCTTTTCTTCAACAACACATTCTGATAGTGTCAAACAATAAGCTTTGTCTCCTCTTGATGTACCTGGCATTTCCTGTGGCCTGCAGTGAACACTTTTTAAGTAATTAAACAGTTGTTCTAGGCTATGCCTTTTTCCCTCCTCTGAAAAATTGAAAACTCCATTTTTATTTTTCATGCCTATGACAATTTTCCAAAATTTCAACTGTGCTGTTACTGCAGAACATTTCTTGTATGCATCTAAGTCCCTCAGTTACTCAATAAATACCTCTTCACTGTTCCGAAATCCCCCGTTCTTTCCTAACTCTATCACTAGTACTTATTTTGTCCTTACATCTCTTGCTTCCTTTTTATACCTTTTTTCACCTTTCCTCCAGAAGTGTCTGCAACCTGGAATATCTTATTTTAACCATCCTTAGAAAAAAACACAGTCCTGTTCTTTAACTGACACACAATTGAAAGACTTAACTGAATCTAGTTTTGCAAGCCAATGCAATATCTGTTCTCCTTAAACATAACCACCCCCTCAACAGTTATTGCCATTGCTGTAGTGTTAACATCAAGTGAGTTGTCTAACATGCCAAAGTCCCTCTCACAGCTTACATTTGTCTTCAGCAAAGATTCGAGCTTTCTATACATCTCCTCTGACACCTCATCATGCCTGTCATATTCCAAAAGCTCTGCTGCCATCCTATAACACATCTTTACTAAACTAGTAAGGATCAGTTCCACAGCCCCCTTCCATATCCACAGACTCAGAGCTCCTCTATTCTGTGACTTTCTGCAGAACAGGTCCAGAATGTTCCTCTATGTCAGTGAACATGCATACTGTACCTCTTACAGATTTACAACTGTCTGCTTGCCATTCCTTCAGTATACACACTAACACGCTCTACCTTGCATTCATTTCTAAAACATGCTCTTCTTCCCAGAGCTCCTCACAGAGACTCTATTACTAACTTGCAAATAATTCCCAGTGTTCTGCATGCTGCAACAACTGACTTACACTCAAATCCTCAAACACTGCTTGTATTGATTTCTTTTCATCATGGATATCATGCATTAATTCCAGCAATTCAGCATTCAAAAAATAAACTCCAGCTGCACTGTAGAACATCGCATTGATTCGGTTTCCTTTAAAGGGCACCAGTGGGACAGGGTTAGATCTTCCCTTGCTCAACAAAGAAGATCTAAACTGTACTAGTTTGCCACTCTTCTCACACCCTCTTTCTTGGGTGGCTTTGCACTTTTTCCAACTGTTCTGTGCATCCAGTCTAAACTAACACTGCCCACCCTTTCTCCATGAGAAATCATTGCTTCCTAAATAGACATTGTAACATTGGCCTAATGTGCTAGGCCATCAAGTAAAAGCAGAACACCTCATTGATAACACTGATCCTAGGCAAGATCTCAGTTCTGTATTTCACCGGGATTTCATTATTTTTTTCTGTACATGCCCTGTTGTCAATTACATTTGCAATTTCTCAGAAAATGTCTCTCAAAATGAACCACTTCTGAATCACTGCTTTCACTAACAACATATTGCACCATCTTCCTGACAGTGTCTAATATACACTGAGCTGAACCCGATGCCTGCTCTCTACATCCTAAATACATCTTGCTATCATCCTGGAAATAAATGCCTGTAGTTTTATATTTCTGACCATATTTAGTCATCCTTTCTGTACCAAGGGTTACATTTCTTTCTTGCACACTTTATCCTTTAGATGTTGCAAACAAACTTGTATCCCTTCTAACAAGATATTTACAAAAGCTTTCCCCTGGCAATCTATCTACCTAATTCCCTACTAATTTATCCAAAACTATTTTATTTGTGAAGCCTTCTGTACTCTAAAACCCATGTTTACTACTGAATCTATATAAGCCTCTATGATAGCATCTCTACACTTTGCTTTTCTGTATGTGCTAATATTTTGACTATATGTTCTATCTCTCACTCAGTGTACTAAATCTGCTTCAGAATCACAGCTTTCTGTGATTCCTTTTTTTGTACATGTAAGCTTTTGCAACTGCTCCTATAATTCATCAATATGAATGGGCAGGGGTTGTTTTCCCACTCGATAACTGAAAAGCCAAAGCTACAGTAAGTGAAAGACAGAGTCATGTGGCCAACATTGGAGTCTATAATGTAAATTCTGCTTTATTAATAATAGGTTAAGCTTTCAAAACCAGGCCCCAAAGTATTGTAACTGATTGCCCTCTTTCATTGGTTATACTGACTATTCACAAGCATTGCTAAGTTTACCGAAGTACATACTCTCTGAGCACCTCCATGCTGTTTGCCCTCCAAACAATGACAACCACCACATTCATCAGTGCTCCATTTGTGGTGGTTCTGTTTAAATAAGCATTTGTGTTGTTTTAATTTTCAAGATATAGCACCTTCTCTTTTTGGGGATGTGAAGTCATTTAGGCTTCGGACGACAGCACAGAAGAACCAAATCAGTCTCATTAGTACTCTGTTTAATGCCATTTTGTGTCATGGAAAGCAGCATCCTCCCCACTTTTGTTCTCAATATATAGTACCTTATTGTCCATGTGAGTACAAAAAACTTTATCATTAGTAACATGCTCTGGATAGCTAATGCACCTAATTACTGAATGTGAGGATAACAACACCTGCAGTTTGCTTTCTCAGTCTGTCCAAGGGGGTGGGTATAGGGTGGATGTTTTGCGTGTGAATAACAGTAAATGTTGTGTGTTTGTGTGAATAGTAAAATTAAATCTGTCTCTAAAATATCTTAATGTAACCATTTTACCCTTTAAAAAGGGAAAATTAGGAAACAATTAAAAAAAAATTAACTAGTGTGTCATAATACTTCATCACTTTATCAATATTTTATAAATAAAGTAAAACATACTATAAACTTACTTCATTTACTAATATATCTTTACACTTTATGTAATTAAAAATGATAATTCTATTATTGCTATGAAGTATTGGGATATATCTCATTTGGAGCTGTGGTAACAACATCCTGTTTCAACAATGTAATCATTGTCGCTAGTACTGTATGTATATAGTATCATTGGCACAGAAAATCATTAATGGGTTAATAAAAATATAATACTGTACCGATTTGTGTGACAACCACACACAGCTGAGGTAATTTAGAGATTCATGTCTCTACTTGCAGTTTTACAGAGTATTGCTGTCCTGCATGAGATCGTCTATGAAATCTATGAATCCATGACACTGTGGTGTCTACCATAGTATACCTACTGACACTTTCTGCTTTCTAGTTCAGTTCAATTTGTCCTATGCACAAATGCGATGAAATGCTAATGCTTCCAGATGACTATATCAGTGTTTATATACTTTAAGTCTCACACCCAGGATTTCCTTATGTCTATCTCTCTATTGGTCCCCTGTTTGCTTTACATCTACAGTATATGTAGCAAACTCCCTAGCTCACTTTGTTCTGAAATATAGTGGAGGTGAAAGAGTCTTTGATATCCTTTGAGAATCTATCTCATGAAATTGATTAGATTTTTTGAGGAACATTCTTATATTTTGTTGTGTATTTTGAATACCTAGACTGTAGACTATACTATATATTTTTGTATTTATATCTTCCTTGGACCTCTGAATTTATCCGAGGTCAGATAAAAATACTTTTGGCTAATTTTAATTGTGGAAGTGGTCTAAATTTCCTCCATCTGTATGTTAGCTGCCTTGTGATTTCACACAGAAACAAACATTACTACTAGATTCTTAAAAGCAAGTTAGCCCTAGACTGGCTAATGTATAGTACATTATTGTGCTAGTAGTAGTAGTAGTAGTAGTAGTAGTAGTAGTAGTAGTAGTACTTTTCAGTCCAAATCAAAGAATGCTGTATATAGCAAAGAAAAAGACAAAAAAGTACAATAAAAATAAAAGAAGAGAAAAATAAACAAGAACATACGGGTTTATACAGATGGATTATAGGATGATCAGACATAGATCTTGGTAAAAAGGAAAGTATTATGTTTGTATTTGAGGAGAGTCAAAGAATTTGCCTCTTGGAGAGTTGATGAAGGCCATTCCATAACAGTGGAGCAGAGGCAGAAAAGAGAAGGTCATCAAAAGTCTGATTTAGTTCTAGGTACAGTGAGAAGAGGACCAGTCTCAACTGAACAGAGGGAGGAAGTGTAGACATAGGAGAGGCCAAAGATGTATGTTGGAGCATTCAAGATGCCCAAACAACATGTATGTTTGCACATATTGACAATTGCTGAGAAGAGAGTTAGGGAGTTGGAGAAATCTAGCCTTGATGTTATAAATGCATGAATCAGGCACTCAGCATTGGATATTGATAGAACTTGCCTAATCTGAGCAATATTTCTAAGGTGAAAAAAAAGATATCTCAAATCCAATTTATCACATGAGGTTTAAAAGACAGGAGAGGATCAGGTGACTTCCTGTTCTTGACTATGGCAGATGTGTGAAACGGGAATCCATCCAGCATAACTTTGAAACCCTTGAACTTTTTCCAGCTGAGATATGCTACCCACCAATAAAATGTCTGCTTTATCACTAGTGAGCTTCAGGGAATTTGATTTCAAGCTGATGTTACACAAACAAGAGATAAGAAGTTTTAATGTAAATCTGAATATCATCTGAATAACAGTGAAACAGAAGACCATGCTTGCATATAATTTGACTGAGAAGAAGCATATAAATCATAAAAAGCAAAGCACATTATTCAAACATTTAAAATGAGGCTCAGTGATTCCACGAAGATGTAACTCTGTTTACTGACATAGATAAAGTTTGTGATGAGGAAAATAGGTCTGCATTTCTGAAAAGTATAGTTTTTAATAAAACAAAATATATTATTATTGTTTATTTAATTATCTTAATTGTCAGATCTCTCTGATTACAGTAAGTTATTGTCACTGACACAAATTCCGTTTTACATTCTGTTGCTGATTTCAAACAGAACAGAAGGCATATTTTTAAACAAAGGGTTATGGTAGTTTAGAACAAGCTTCTGAGTTAGGCTGTTGAAGGCAATGCCCTATCTTCATTCAAGAAATCCTCAGAAAAAATAGCAACTAGCAAGCTAGATACAATACATCGTCTTGCTTGTTACAATTAGTATTTTCTTAAATTATATGTATGATTTTAAAATGACATAAAACAAAGAATTCATAAGTATTTTATTGGGTTAAACTAGTTATATCTTAACTTGAGATTCAATGGATAGTTTCATTTTTAATACTGTAGAAATAGACTTAGAGTCTAGCAGCAGGGGTAAATTACAGCAACTAGAAAAAAAGACAAGGTTGTTATTTACACAATCATAAATCAGCCATTTTCAAGGTAATGCTCTTTTGTGGTAGACTGCATAACAGTAACTCAAAATGATGAGTATTGAACTTGAATAATTGAATAAATCAACCTCAGTTAATCTGCTGCCATTTAACTGTGTGGTTTATCAAGTATTTTTATAGTATGAGACCTAGAGGAAGCTGTTCGTATAAGTAACCCCTTCATTTTTAAGCTTGTGTTAGTAAATGAAATGAGTTACAGTATACACCAGCTAAATTCAAATGTTGAAATAAAGGCATACCCTATCAAGATTTCTGCAACAGAATATCCATCTGGATAGATCAGCTCCAGACAGCAATTAACCCAAGCTTCAGGTCTATGAAAATTTAAGTCTTTGTACCAGCACTGCCGTCCAAATTACACTTCAATCTCAAATGGTAAATAGCTTCAAAAAGAAGCTTGTTCTTGCCTATTATTCAGCTTTTACTTTCCTGTCTCCTCTTGCTTTAATCCTTACCTTTCTGCTTTGTGGTTTCTAATTGAATTTGGGAACTATAGAAAACACAAAGTCGGCTGAAGATCAACAAAGAAGGTTTTGGAGAACCATTCACTTTTGTATTCATCAGTGAGAAAACAGTAAATGCATATGAAACCAGAAAACCCATGCGTTTGATCTGGAACTTGGATTCAATCTAAAAACTCAAAACTTAATGGTGTGAGCAGCCTACCCTGTTTGCACAACATACAGTATTTGAACAAAAGATAATGTTTTTCAAAATTTTAGTTTAGCTCCAAAGTTTATTCATTCAGTGACTTTGACAGTTCACTAGCAGAAATGTCACTAATATGTCTTAGCATGAACATTCTACTTCACTGACTGACCATTAATCATTAAACCAGTTTTAGTATTTGTTAAGGAAGCAAGGTGAGTTTTAAGCTGAAATTGAATATGAATGTACAGTATGCAAACATTTTACTGCTACAATTCCACTGTATCCTAATAAAATCAAAAGGTTATAATGTTTGGCTATAAACTGATTCTGAAACTATTTTTCCTCCCAATCACAAAGTTATGTAGAAACTGTTTTCTCTTTAATGTTGTTTAGGTTGATTTACTGTGTCTTAATGTATACTTGTACTTTGGACATTAGACAATAAACAAAGGTTCTTATTTTGGTCAAGAAAAAAGCATCATTATTAAAACTCATAGAAAACAAACAGAATGTTTTGAAATAATTCAGTGTCTATCTATTGACATAAAGTAGGTATTGTATGTTGAGTTTTGTTAGTCACACGTTAAAAGCATGAAAATCCATTCCAAATCAATTCCATGCTGTGAATTAATATACCATGTACAGTATATACTGAAGCAAAGCTTCTTTAATCTATAGACAAATTGATGCCTTGTATGGATTTAAAAAAATTGTTTGACACTTATAGTATGTTGTACCATTCACATCCTTTTAATTTTTAACAGTTACAGTGATAAATAGGACATACTATTCCCATTTCTACTTGTAATCATAGAGCTCTCCTAATTTATAGATCACATTTTTATTTTCTTCATAACATTAATATTAATTTCAGATACCAGTAATTATAACCTTTAATCAAAAGCTAGCTAGAAATCACTCCAACAGCTTTCACACCGATTGATCAACAATGCTGAGAGCAGTGATACAGAATGATTCCATTACAGCTCTGCTGTAAAAGCAGCAACCTAATTAAATTAAACAGCCAGCTCTGGCCTTTTGACAGCAACATTGATATCACCAGTATGAAATGCGCTAAGGTGCCTTTATTAACAAATGACTATTTTTCTTTAAAACCTGTTCTGTCTTTGTCAAACCATGATTGTCCACAAATAATACCGCATTTAGTATTAAAATAATACAGTATACACAAGCATTGTGACATTGTTCCAAACCACAGTTTTCTGAATTATGTGTAGCTTACTACTTATACTGTAAATCTAAATTATAGAAGATAAATTATTTGGCCTTCAGTAAGTTTTTTAAAGGCTTAGAATTTTAATGATGTTATAGGTCTGGGGATTCTACAGTGATACTCTTGAACACCAATAATTAGCTTCATACTGACTGCTATATATCCCCCAAACTATGTTCAGGAAAAGCACAGTGAATATATTTAACTATTTATTCTCCCTTTGGCACTATTAAAGATTTAATGAGTATTTGAAATGTTCATCTCCCACACTGAGACTCAGCCTGAATATCAATTATTTCTTTTGCTCTCAGCAGTGTAAAATGGAGGTACAGTATTGACAAGATTGTCATACCAACACAGTATGCAGCTGAGCTGGCTTTTATGATAATACTGTATTTACATTTTTAATTTGTTTTAATTCAGTAGTTTATTCTTATTTTATATTATGTTGTTTTTATGTATTATTCAAAGTATTCAAAAGAAATGATCTACTTAAAAGAAATCTTAAATTGTGTATTTGATGAAAGTGTCATCAAAATTCTATTCTTAAAAGTTACATGCAGTAATTGCAGCCTGGTGTCCAGTAGTAACTATACCCTTCGTAAGAGGTTCGAACAGAAGCTGTGTCTGTGCGTGCTAGCTGCAAAGGAACAAGGAAAGGATAATTCCATGCATACTGTATCACCTGAAGAAAGCTCATCAGTTTTAATTTCACTCTATTTTTCAATGTGGAATAATCTTTGTCTACTACAACTGTCCATGCCTTTTGCACTGGAAAAGGAATTTAATTTTAAATCTAATTTTTATTATTTTAATTCATTGTTAAAATGATATACTGTATCAGCACAACAGATTTAAAATTACATTAATAGAAATAATTACATATTATAAAGCCTGTTACAATAGACTTTGAAGTTATATGTTTGTGCAATATACTCTGTTGAAAATATACATGCAAATAAACCTTTTAAAATGATAATACATTCATAGTATATATTTTGTATCGGAGTATCATTGTTTATCAATTAACAAAATGCATTTATATAAGATATTTTGGAATTATCCTAAATGATACTGTATGTCCACATACAGTATGTTTCTGATATATTACAACATTAAAATTATTTTAATAAATGAAATTGCACCTATTAAAAATTAACTGTATTTTCCGTCATGTATTCCAGGACATTATTGCATCTGAAATTCACACTATATTTTTCAAAAGCTTAGTAAATGTTTAAACATTACAAAATCCCTTTTATATTGGGGTTAATATGGTGGAGCATCATCTGTTCCAGAGTGATAGACACATGATAGGTCTTAATGCAAAAAATCCCTGTATGGTTCACAAAAACAATCGGTCGTAATTGATTAACACTTTCATTACCACAACTGATCTGTCTCATTAGGTCCTCCTGAGTGCTTTAATGGGTCTTTAAATACACTGAATTATTAAACAGAAAATGTATAATAATAGTTTATCACTTTTTTAAAGATCGTCTTAATGTTGATACAAACTGGCACTATACCTCCAGAATAGCTGAGCTCACAAGTTAATTTTTATAAATAGGTGTGTGTAAATGAAATACTGTAAGGTCAATTTAAAATAAAAAGTGAGTCCTTGCACCAACTTGCCTAGCAAGGAAATGTAAGCATTTTTATTTGTTCTTATTCTTGTACTTTTTCTTTTTTCTTAGCTTAGTGCAGCATCTGGCAACAACGTACATACACAAACTTATTTATGAAAACTAACAGACAAAAGCACAAAATACAAGGATTACTAGTTACAAATATTTACAATACAAATGAGTACCTGGGCCCAAGTTGATTTTATCTGCCAGGTGTTTACCCAGTTTTGAATTTTATTTAAATCCTTTTTTAATTTATTTTCCTTCTTCTACAGTGTATGATAATCCTCACTAATTCATATCATTTGCAAATGTGAGTTGTTTACTAATTATACCTACAGTATATTATACTAATCTAGATCATTGATATGAATTAAGAACAGCAGGAGTCATAGTCCTTCATACTTCACTAATAACCTAATAGCCAGCAGCCATATCACTCTGCAACTCACAACTGGCAACCCACTGAAGCTCAGCAGGTGTGAGCCTGGTCAGTACCTGGATGGGGAGCCTCCTGGGGAAAAACTAAGGTTGCAACAAATTAATATTTGTTGTTCACCTTTGCCTGGTGTGGGTAGGATTCCTCAGCATATACCTGATTTAGTCCTGCTCTTCAGTTTCGTTCATGTTGTCTCAACATTTATTCAAAGTGGAAATTGTGAAGGTGGCACAGTGGTTAGCATTGCTGTCTTACAGTGCTGGAACTCTGTTCAATTCCTGGGGTGCTATCTGTGTGGAATTTGTATGGTCTCCCTGTGTTTGTGGTTTTCCTCTGGATAATTGGGTTTCCTCCCACAGTCCAAAGACTGGTAGGTTCATTAGTGTCTATAAAGGTGTCTGTATGTGTCCTACATTGGACTGACATCCTGTTGAGGGTGTATCCTGCCTTGGGCCTGTTGCTTACCCCCTGCAACACTGACTTGGGAACTATTCTAGAGCCCATTAATTATCTTTTGCCTTGATGGATTCAAGATAATATTTCCACAAATATCACAACATAACTCCCCTTTTCTAAAATTTAACACAAGTCTCTTCAGATCTCAATTACATGATACGTCTTTTGTTTTTCATCAGGAAGGTCTGGCCTGTAGAACGTGACACCCAGTCACACGATGATTGCAAGAAATAGAGTGACTCTGATATACTGAACTGATCTCATAGACTAGACATTCACCTGGTGACATGCAATTTCTGTACTTCTGTACACTGGGGCATCATTTACGCTGGTCTCCACCCACCTATTTGTACACCTTCCACTCAAAGAAGGATTTAAGTATGTAGCCTACTGAGCTATCACCCCCACTTTTCCTGTCCAGGCATGACTAAAAACTGATGTGGAATTGAGGTGAAAAAACAACAGACAGTTCAGTGGCTGCATACTAATCTATATACTGCAAGTATCCTTAACATCCCTTTGGCACATAATAGCCAATAACAATTCTGAACATTATTATCTCTTTAGTAGAATGCCCCATTTTAAAACAGTGGAAATGTGTAAAATAATACAGAAGCTGAAATGGGTAGAGGAGTTGAAGTTCCTATTTTATCTGATCTTACTTCAATGAGAATATTTTGTTATGCATGTTCATTATTCTCCAGTCAACGTTAAAAGAAAGTGTGCTTACTTTGAGAGGGCAAGGCCATGTTTTGCTAATTCTTCATTCAGATCACGCAGAAAGATCCCAGCTTCCACTGTGACCTGTCTCTTCTCTTCATCGACCTGAAAGTGAAACAAAGCATCTGTATTCACATATAAATGTGAATATATATTTAATGGTTAAAGACGTAGCAACAAGTCAAGGTGGCTTAAGTGGAATAAATACAGTTTTCAGGCACTGTTTCCAAAAATTAAACAGAAAACTAAACGGAATAAATTAAACGCAGCGAGAACAATAACAAAAACACAGAAAGCCTGCTTATTTCGTTTTTGACACACCATGCAACTAACAATAGTAAAATTAAAATAAAATGCCCCTCAGAAGATAAGATAAGACAAACATCTTTAGCTGGTCCATTTCCTTGAGGTCTATCAACTGGCAATTTTTGCAAGGGTCTCACCCTCAATCAAGTGATGGATTGGGTGTTTGGTGAGCAGGGAACAGACTGCTGAAAATTACTATGTTCCCACTGCAATTTGTTTAGTACCCCTTTGTTTCTGAAGCTGTAGTGACAGACCTGTAAAAGGCTGCAATGTGTGTTTGATCGTGCTCTATGTAGATAATGTTTTTGTCTAACTTCTTTAACCGAGGTTTAGAGACCCTTGAGATGCTAGTTCGTACTGCAGGGATGGGTTACTGTAGGTAGCATCAGTGTGTTTACTGAGGCTAAAATATGCTGTGTTTTCAATTTAAAATAGAAATAAAATAGAAAGTAGACTGATCTCCATGGATTTATTTATTCTATATTTAGAGAAGAATAAAGAAGGGCCACATTTGTAAGATGAAAGTCGAAACATGCTTTTTATTGTTACGATGTAATGAATAAAGAAAACCTTTAAGAAAAACTGAAAGGAAAGGCCTGGGGAAGAAGTCTTTTTTTATAAAACAGCTGAGTGGGTTGCTCTGAATCCTTGATTTATATATTATATTGAAAAATGTCTTTGCTGTTGACTATTTTTTCATGATGTGGCCACTATTGTTTTTTTTGTTGTTGTGTATTATCATTTCAATTATTTACAGTACTGTATATAAGTTTTGCTAGTTACTACAATTAGCATCTTAAGCACTTCAATAAGAAACTATACAACATTAAAGATTATAACTGTGCTTCTTTCTGTTTCTGCCCTTTGTACTGTAGCCTGTTCCCACCCAAATGTATGTGTAGCAAGCTTACAATATCAGTATCTTACTGATTAAATATTTACTTGCTACTATATAAGATCCTGAACTGAGCCTATGTACGATCTACCACCTACACACTTACAGTAGGTGAAGTGAAGATGAAGTAAAATAAGACTGGTTAACATTTGTATGATGTAGGTGGAAGTGTTTTCCAGTACTAATGTCTATTTTTTTTCTTGCCTTTCTTCTTGATAAACTGAAGCATAGTAGATAGCAATGAAACAAGCTAGATGGCCCCTCAATTCTACCTTTTTGAGGGATTAGCTATCCAGGGAATATTGATCACTTTAGGTCCATGGAGACAAATTGTTACTGTATCATGGTCTCTGGTCAAATCTCTGCAGTGAATGGAGTTCATTCACTTTCAGATCTATTGTAGACAATGGAGTATCCAATAACCACTTCTCCTTTAGATTCTTGGTTGAGACCAGTGATTGAGATTTCTGGTCAGTGATGGAGGTGTCTTGCATTAAGTTCCCACATCTTATTTTAAATCGTGGAGCAGGGCAGTTAAATTGGTGAAGTGATGCTAGGTGGTATTCTTTGGTTTTATTGGTGAAAATTACAGTATTTCATCTAATCAGCTGGTACCAACTTCTCTGTCCTTTTTTCTCCATATTGTTTAACAGTCTCTGCACACCTCCCTGAATGTTGGTTTTTCATGCTTTCAGTATAAATGCTTTCAATATAAATCTGTAACATTAAAATCTGATTGCAGAAAAATTGGCTATTTTGAACTCTGAATCAAAACATATCTTTCAAAGAAGATAATATGCACCTGAACTCACTTTCCATGCATGTTTGAAGTAAGAAACTGACTGCAATATTACCCTACAGTTTTATCTTGCATAAAAATAACTGACATGGTAAAAATGTGATTTCATGAGGTTTTACTGAGGAGCAATGTCCATTTTGCCTTTTTAAAAAAGCACCACTTAGCAAGGTACACATTCTCCCCAGTAGACTTCAGCTACCCTAGAACAAAAGAAACGTCTTAAGATAAAAATGTTTTTTGCACTCTTGTCAGAAATACATACAGTAAACTTCCTTCTTTACTTTATTTTCTGAATTATTTATCCTGTTGTTCTACATTCTCTGGAAAAGGAGTTCCTAAATCCTGGTCTAGGAGATTAAAACACAGTTGCTAGTTTTCACTCCAGCCAAGCTCTCAGTTACACAACTGAAACATAAATTGATTTAATCATAGAATGGAGTTGAAATATTTGAATTTAATTCTTTAATATGTAGGAAGTTGTCTTTCAACTATTGTGTTTTATATGCAATGCAAGATTTTGACATTTAAGGTTGAAAAAAAACTGAAAATGTTCTAATCAATAAACCTTTAATTAAGGCTACAGTCAAGCAATTAACCCCAACTAATCATCTTGACTGGACCACATTAACAACTTCTGATGGTGGTGCTTTAGAGGGACCTAGATACCATGCTGACACTCCACATTCCCAAAATTGAACTCCCCGTATTCTAAAGATTTCAAATTGTATCTCTTTAATAAAGAATCATTCCTCTATTTGAATGGAATCATTTTAATAAAAAAGTGACTTATGTAACAGTCACCATGCTGACACTACAATATGTACAATAAACCCTTACTATTTATAAAGTATTTGAACTAGCAAGGGACATTAAAACATTTTCAACAACCGTTTAGTTGTTGGTTTTAGAAGATTGAAACAGACTACCTGCTCTGTCCAGATTAATCTTTTAATTTCAATCCTATTACTTGTAAATGTCTGTTCACTATATGTGATAGGTGCAGCTTTGTTACAAATGTACACATAAAAATTAGCTTAGTAGATTTTTTCAGCATTACAACAGTATAACAATAACAAACATGAAGCAAAGTGTCTAAGAGAAAAAAAAGTAAACTTTTAGATGAAGAGGAAATGGCTTAGTCCTCTAGTGAATATTTTTACCCACCAAGGAAGGAACTGACAACATGCCTCAGGCTGGGAAAACACAGAGTCCTATATTATATGATAGCAGAAAAGAAACAGAAGTGTTGCAGGTACTGGAAGCCCTTCCAGTGAGACAAATAAATCTCCAGACCCTGTATTCTACAAATTGTACACAATGAAACAAGAGTTGTTAATCATACTGTTGGCCATTAACAAAACTTTTCCAGCTTTCTCCTAGACAGGGATAATACCCAGTGACTGGATGCACTGCCCATCCATAAAAAAGGCTGAAGAAACGGACTCATGTAATAGCAGATATAGACCAATAACTTTTTAATTGCATGTAGGGTTATGGAACAATCACTTAGATGTAAGCAAGAGGATCATGTATTTGCCACTGAGGTTCTAAGTTACAGCCAACATGGATGAAGAATATCTTGATTGACTAACTTGCTGGAGCTCTTGATCAAGCAACAGTAGTAACATAGATGGACAAAGAATAGGATAAGGCTTTTAAGAAGGCTTTTGATTAAATTCACCACAAAGATTGCACTCTCAGATTGCTTGGATTATGAATTGATTAATGGACATGAAACAGAGTGCAGCTATGGGTTACATGTTTAAATTGAGGTAATCGTTGGAATAAACCAGGGATCTTTTTTTCATAATAAGTCAATAATCTAATCTAACATAGTAGCTAAAATTCGAAATTGTCCAAATTCAGCAAAGGGCAAAGATCAGATCACATTTTAGGATATTATATCAGTTCCTAAACATTTTAGGAGCCATTCATGCAGAAATCCATATAATTCCTAAGGGTTCACAAACTTTTTCTCAGAACTGTTTGTGATCAGTGTAAAAAAAGAACCTTGAGTGCTTCAAGATCATTGCCTGTTAATTTAATAGTTCAGGTGGGTAGCTGCGTCAGCATGCGTAGGCTGCAAAGGAACAAGTAATAGGTTTATTCCATGCTGAAAAAACACAACGTTTTGGCCGTGGAGCCTTCTTTTTTTCAGCATGGAATAAACCTATTACTTGTTCCTTTATAGACTGTTAATGGTTTAGTAAGATTTATGATGAAAAAAGACTTATTAGATGGGATTATGTTGGGTGTGTTTTTGAATCTGCCTCTCTT
This sequence comes from Atractosteus spatula, assembly GCF_055471065.1. Classification (NCBI taxonomy): domain Eukaryota; kingdom Metazoa; phylum Chordata; class Actinopteri; order Semionotiformes; family Lepisosteidae; genus Atractosteus; species Atractosteus spatula. The sequence continues at coordinate 61,735,196 of NC_142707.1, forward strand.
GGTAATTTTGACTAAATGATAGTTTTGGAAATATTAGTTTGCAGATCTTCAGTCACTCTAGTTTGCAGATCTTCAGTCACTCTTTGTTTGAAAAGAATCTGCCTCCATGGGGCTTCCTTTCTAATCCTATACGTGTAATATAAAATTATTCTTACTGTACCTCAAGAACCTTATTCATCTTATCCATACGCATCATGAAGTCATCTGTGCAGGCGATGTCTGAGGGAGAGTGCCCCCCACCCACCACCTTCACTCTCTTGCTGCACTGCCTAGCGAGTTCCAGGATCTGTCAAAAAGAAGAACAGCCTTACAGCATCTCCCAAGGCTGTGACATATTCTGAAAAGCAGGAGAGTCCTGGGAAATTTGTCTTGATCCATAAGCACTAACATTATATTGCAGGAGATTATCAATTTGGTCACTTCAAGCATGAAATAATCCTCAAAGTCTGAAGTAATTACTCCTCATGTTGCAAGCATGCAGGCATTCTGTGAGCAGCCTTAATGTTTTAAGCTATCTAACATAGCTTTAATATCAAAAAGGGGTGAATGTACAGAGTTGTGTCATATAATCAGTGGAGACATTCTGGATTCATGTAAGCGCTCTGGTACAGTATAGTCAGCAAAAAAGTGAAGTTCAGAAGTGATAGTGTTCCAAATTAAGAGCGCACAATTAGCAAACACGGACACAGGAACACAGAACCATATGTTGTCATGTCATTTGCCAAACCACTTTATACCATATGGTGTCGCAGGAAGCCGGAGCCTACCCGGCAAGCAACGAGCACAAGGAAGGGTACACCCTGGGCAGGACACCAGTCCATCGCAGGGCAAGTGCAAGCCAATCACACTGTACATGGGGACAATTTGGAGGCCATGGTAAAAGCCAAGCGGGGAAATTTGGCCTGGACACCGGGATAACTCCCTACTCTTATTGAGAAATGCCCAGGAATCTTTAATGACCACCAAGAGTCAGGACCCTGGTTTAACGTCTCATCCGAAAGACGAACCATATATTGTGAACATGATTAATAAAGATAAATATACTGTCAATTTTTAATTACTTAGTGAATTAAATGTGTCCTTTACTGCCGTTATTGGCTTTAAGAGTTGGTGTTGGAGTTCATGACATAGACATATTTGTTTACTCATGATTTTAGACCATGGCTTCTGCATTACGACTATAGTGCATTTGAACTGAACTTGAACTTTATTGCTATATGTAACTGATACATGTACTGATACAATGGAATTCTTACTTACAGAAAGTCTCTCAACTGTTAAAAAAAGTGTAAAACACAAAGTGCAGACAGTACATCAAGACGATATACAAACAAACAGTAGTACAAAGTAGACAATGTACAAGTAAACAGTTCAAATGTAAGCAATGCCGACATATAAACAACGACTGCAGATATGCAATAAATATAATTATAATGAGGTAGATGGTGTAGGTGTGGTCCAAGGGGCATGGCCAAATGTGTTCTCCTATCAAATTGCTTGTGGGTAGAAGCTATTGAATCTGGTGGTAAGTGTCCATATGCTCTTGTATCTCTTGCCTGAGGGCAGTGGGGTGAAGAGCTCATGCCCGGGGTGGTGACTGTCCTGTGTGATGGCCAGAATTCTACAACGGCAGCAGTCCTCATAGAGTTGTTTAACTTCTATGAGACCACAGCCAATGATCTTCTAGGTCACATTCACCATTCTCTGCAGTACCTTTCTCTCTTGAAAAGAGGTGTTGCCGTACCACATGGTAAACCCGTTGGTGAGGACGCTCTCGATGGGAGCCAGACAGCAGCCTACTCAGACAGCAGCCTTGTGGGGTGCCGGTGCTCAGGGTGAGTGGTGTTGATGTTTTATTACCTATCCGCACCACCTGAGGTCTCTTGATTAGGAAGTCCAGCAGCCAGTTGCAGACAGAGTTTCACAGTCCTAGTCCCCTGAGCTTTGTCACCAGCTGGCTGAGTATGATTGAATTGAATGCTGAACTGTAGTCCACAAACAGCATTCTCACATATGAGTTCTTAGTGTCCAAGTGTTCCAAGTCTGTATGGTGAGCTAGGGAGACAGCATCATCCACTGATCTGTTGTTCTGGTAGGTGAACTGCAAGAGGTCCAGGGATTCTGTGATGGAGGAGTTGATGTGTGACAACACCAGCTTCTCCAGGCACTTCATCAACACAAATGTTAATGCTACTGTGCGGTCATCGTTCAGGCATGTCACTTTTCCCTTTTTGGGGAGTGTAACAATGGTGTTTTTTTTTAAGGAAGTAGGGACAATGGACTGTGACAGGGAGAAGTTAAAATGTCCGTGAACACTGTAGTCAGCTCGACTGCACATATCCTGAGGACATGGGGTGGTATCCAATCAGGCCCTGCAGCCTTAAGGATTTTCACCCTACTCAGAGTTTTGTGCATGTCCTGCTCTGAGAGTTTCAGAACAAACTCCCCCTGTACACTTGGGGTCTTCTCAGCAGTGTCCATGTTCAGAGCATAAGGCAGTGATGTGTTGTTCGTGTCAATCTCCTGGCTGCAGCCCTTGCAGCCTGTGATTGACTGTAATCCCTGCCACAGCCTCCGGGTGTCAGCGCACTGCGTTTCAAGCCACACTCTGTAGCTCCGTTTTGCGGCTTTCTCTAATGCATACCGTGATTCCCTGTACAGCTCTTTGTCAGCCGATTTGAACGTGGCGGATCTATCTTTTATTTTATTGTGAATGTCGTTGTTAAACCACTGTCTGTTATTGGGAATTGTCCAAATTTTCTTTTCTGGCACACAATTGTCGGTGCAATATTTAATATAGCTGGTGACCCCATCCGTATACTCATTTAAATCTGTGTTGGGAGCTCTGAATGTGTCCCATTTAGTGACTAAAGTGATTTTAGATAAACCATGGTTTTTGCTTGTTAAATACAGCAACTACAGACAACAAAAAAATTGAAATGTGGTGCTATGTGGTCATTTCAATTATGGTCATAATGGCATTTAATATAGTAAGTTCATTAACTTTCAATAAACCATAGTTAATCCTATGATTACTCAGTTGAAATGTGACACACTATGGACACAAACTACAAGCAAAAGTTTATGGGAGGATGGAAAAGCTAGCCAGCCACATTTTTAAAGCCAGCACTCCAGCTTTTTTCAAGAAATGGGTGGCGGAGACCTTGGTCCAATTAGCTATTAAACATCAAATGGAAGTTTGGGCTAGATGGCCTTATTATCTTGTTTTTTATTCGTATTACAGTATTTTACTCCTAAGTTTCTTTTCAGTTGATTTTTGTACTTAAAAACTAACAACTTACAAGCATAACTGCGTAAGCGTAGTAAATTAAGCTAGTTCTATATCATGGTGTTCTATTGTATTTATTTTAAAGGTTATTTCTTACACATTTCAGCTGCAGAAAATATTTATCTCAATTAATATTCTTCATGCAACAACATTCCAGACTTGGTCACTTATGTCCAATGAAGATTAGCAAGATTCATTAAAGAAACTCTAAATCTTGTTAGAGCTTGATGAGTATTATTAACCTTGCAACACATGAAAGACTTTCAGGTAAATACATCTGATGGATCAAAGGTGCATTAAGAAGTTTTAAAGAAGAATACAATTAAATTAGCTTTCCCATGCATGGGAAGAAACAGTTTAGAGAGACGTTTAGAGAGCCAAACTTACACATACAGTGTGAAACTTTACTCATTTAAAGTCAGAAAATCCTTTGAAAGTATGCATATCTTGAGCCAAAGAAGGAAGATAGTTAATTAAATTGCTTGAATTATTTGAGCATTTATAGTCTATTCAAAGACTTCTATTACAAGAATATCATCCCTCTCTCTTTTAATTTTATCTACATTTTTTAATGTTTTTAGCTAATCTTTTTTTCTATTTAATCTTAATTTTTGATTTTGTAAGATGGCCATTCTGTTATAGAAGTCAGTGGATTTGAAAAGGCAGCTCATGAAATGGAGATGGATTCTATGACTTTCCAGATTGGCTGTGAATTTTCTAAGTGACAGTTATTATTCTATTGGATTATAAACTGGACTTGATTCAAGGTGAACAAAGGATACCGAAAAAAGGAAATTAATTAGTCATGAAAGATAGCTGTAAAGTCTGCAGAACAAGGTAATAGAGCTGGAGGTTCATGCAAGAATAAATACAAATTATTGACCTGTGTCAGACACATGAACATAATAATCTGTTTGAATTCCTGAACAAAACACCCCTTAAATGGGTTCTAAATATGGCATGACAAGACATGTTTATCAGAAAGAAATTGTAAGGTATAAGGAGACTGCTCGTCTGGTGGCTGTGACAAACGTCTTTATTCATGTTTTTCTGGTGAAACACCTTCTTTTGAAAGAAAGCAGGCAGTATAGCTCGGATAGGGTTCTAGCTGGGGAATTACTTTTTTCAATCTTTTTAGGGTCAATGTATGTGAGTAATAGAAGGTGGGTAGTCTGCTCAAAGTTTCTATATTGCAGTGATCATTGAGAACTGTATTTAGTTTTTGGCATTTTGGATGAGGAAGGAAGGTCAGTAGTTAAAGACTGAGTTCAAGGACATCAACTGGTCTCTTGCAAGCTTTAGACTCCAGCTCTGCACCCCTTTCTTTCCCTTGCTTCCTGCTTTCCTGGCTCCCTTCTTCATTCTTTTCTTTGCTCGCTTCAGGACTAAGTCCTATGTATAGCCACCCGCACATATTCTGGTTAGCGTGCCTAAAAGCACCCCTCTAAGCTTCATAACTTCCCTGCTCATGACATTACCAAGTCTACTCACTCAGTTCCACATTTACTCTGCACCTTCAACCCTAAACCTCAAGTACTTCATAGTGTGTGATTACATGGTACTGTATGCATTTCACATTCCATGTCAATTTCAACATCTGCTGCTACACTCAAAGCATCTCTTGAAATGAATCTTCCTTTACGAGACTCCCTCCATCCTTCATTTGTCTAATGTCTTTCTCACATGCTTTTCTCAGGGTCCACTGCTTCTTCAGTTCTCAACCTTGCTTCCTCCCTAATATCTCTGCACCACTGTGTTAACCTGAAAGCCACTTATACGGTACTGTAGGTTTCTCTTTCAAAGAAAAACATTGTTTCCCAAAACAAGAAAAAAACATTCTCTCTAGACTCACACTTCATATACAGTATCCTTGCCATGTTCTAATTCTGTTCAGTGTCTTCTTCTTGCCCTTAGCCTTAATAGTACTTTAATCCCCTCTTGTAGATCTTAAGGCTTTTCTTTCTCATGGTTCTGTTCTTTCGTTTCAGATCCTCCGGTTATGTCGCCCTTTTCCAGCCTTGAGTCTAGTTATGGTTACTTTCGTTGTCTCTTAGCCTCAGGTCTCAGGAGCACCTGCTATTGACTCAATAGTCAACTTCTATAGGCTGGAAGATGCCTGTTGATTCCATCTTAGGTGATGGTGTTCTCTCAAGGCTATCATAGTGTGGGCAAACATATCTACAAACTGAACAATGCCTTGGGGAAAGTACTGTTCCTCGTGGGTGACCTCCTGGTGGGATCAGAATTTTTTAAATCTTTTTCTTATATAACCAACAGGGTAAAAGTGTAAATTCTATTTCACACTTTTACACTTTTTACAATTTTACATTATTTTACACTTTTATCGGTGAGCTGGAATTAGTCCAAAGAGTTTCCTTGTATATTCCTGGCCTCAAGCATTCACATTCCTCTAAGACATAACTCAGTTACTGTATATTGACTTGCATAAGCATCTTTTAAATAAACAGTCAAAACACACCAAAGGAAACTCCTGAGTTGTGCATTTTAAATTGAGAACAAGAGTACCTTCTTCAGAAACAGAGTTCTTGTAGTCTGGAACAAGTTACCAAGTTATGTTGTGAAAACTCATACAACGACCTCTTTCAAGAAATGGGTTCATGAGATCCTGAGATCAATTGACTACTATTGACTAAATAAAGGAACTTGATTTATGAACTTGCTTGCAAACTTTCTTATGTTCTAATGTTCATTTTTTTCCATTATTTTTTAAACATTTTCTGTGCAACAGTAGTGTTAGCCTATTAGTCAGGATGCTTTTGTGATATTTTGTTCTAAACTGACCTGCCTTAAACTGATCTACTTCATCATTAAATAAATTATAATTATTATATGGTCATTTTTATTACAGCTTTTAATTAGTTAATGATTGATTCATCTTAAACAGTGTTTTAACTTAATTAAAAAAGAACTGATTAGTCTAACCTTGCACTGTTGCTAAAACACCCTGCATGAGCTGCAGAAATTGAAAGATGATGGCAATAGAAATTCTTCACACATGAAGAAGGCTCTACAGCTGAAATGTTGTGTCTCTTTCTCTTTCAGAATGGAATCAACCTTTACCTGTTCCTTTGCAGCTACCTACTTGAATGTCTTCAGCTTACATAGACATACAGTATCATATTCCCCTTTACAAGACTTTTCCATTTTATAACACCATACTGTAAGTGGACTGTAGATAAGTTATGAGAAAAATACTTCACACATCTGCTGTTTTAACACTGCTGTTTCACCACTAAACGCAAGTTATTCCTCCTATATCAAACCCTTATGTGCTTATATTAAGTTATTTACTGTAAATACACTGTTACATGCTGCTTTGAAAGATGCTTCCTTTATATTGCTTGCTTTCTCCAAGTATTATCTGAAGACTACTGCATGATGTCACACAGGTATTTCTGCCCAGATCTTTGTACTCTCCATAGTTCAGTGCAACTTTGGAAAATTTCTGTGGGGATGACCTTGCAATTTATTTACTTTACTATTGTTATTTTTTATTTTTTACTAATACAGTGATAATATTTCAAAGCATTTGTATTGCTCATGGCAAAACCTTTAATGCATTCATAGAGAACGTATTTGCCATGGTTAGAGACAAATACAGTGTTTCCATCATAAAAAAAGACACTTCTGCAATTTCATGTAATTTGTGTAACCATTTCTGGTTGTTTTTTGCTTGCCCTTTCTTGTGTTCTTTGTGACTGGATAACTAATCATTTATGAAGAATGGCTGAATTGCAAAATATTATCCCCCAGTCATCAAATGAGCCTTGCGATAAGAAAAACATTAGCCTCAAAGTGCCCCCTAACAATAATACAGTACATCCAGACTTCTACATACCTGTCTGACATCTTCCACGGAGGAGGGCTGGAAGTACTGCTCAGGGTGGCAACTGTATGTCTGAGCCCAGTTCTGGAAATGATATCCTTCAGTTCCCTGTATCTGGAGGGAAGAGGAAATGAAAAGGTGAGCTGTGTATGGTTATTCAAGGTTGACCAAAAGTGATAGAATATTATTTATAGCAGTACGATTTAATCTGTTTGCTGAAAAAAAAAATAAAGCTGAATAGAAAAAAGGATAAACATTCTACTGAAATTGTCTATTTTTCTTGAGTGAAAAATGTTATATATTTTATATTTGCATATTTTAATGGCAAGAGAGCAGTCTTAATTGCTTCTTTTTTGTTTTATCTTTGTTTGTATACTATGTGAATATAAGAACACTTAAAATGGAGATCAACACTGGAGATCAACAGATTAACAGTAGTTTTTGTGAAACAGTCATTTTAATATTTCATGATGCCAGATTAGAAAATGGATGGATATTTCTTGATGTATTCATTTGAAATCCACATGACTTTTTTTTACATTTTGACATTATTAATTTCTAAAGGTTTTCCTTAAATCAATACTCCATGCTAAAATGTTATATATGAGACCAAAATAAATTTATTAGAAATACAAAAAGCACACTGGTTATTTATTAGATATTTCACAGGAAGCCATTAAGATTCCGTAGTTATTACTGAATACAACAGAGTGCATTCTGTACTGGGTTGGATGCAATCTAGTATGATATTTTGCAGAACTGTTTTAATAAGTGTGAGATGTTCGATTTACAAAAAAGCAGGATAGGATAGAAATGTATTAATCCCATTGCCAATTACTGAATTTATTTGTTGCCTTTAAACTATGGAGATGGATTTATACATGAGCAAGACAGCTGGAAAATATTGAAAAGAAATAAAACACATTTCATTTATGAATAAAAAATTTAGAGACCCCCATGTGTGTATTGTGTGATATAATAATCATCAACAGGTCCAAAGATGGAGCAGCCAAGGAGGCACTCTGCATATTTTGTCTTCTGCAAATATTTTTTTTAAATTTTACAGTAAGTAGATAATAGGTTTGCTTTAAATCATCTGGATAAGCACTACAGTATATCTGTCATTATGTACCGTTAACACAAACAGCACGCTGAAACAGCAAACCATACTAGTAGGTGCGTATGTTTTTTTTGTACACAAGATTACATAAAAGTCTTCCCCTCAAGATATGACATAGTAGAACTTTGTTATTATACTATTGTGTATATACTGTACTGTAATACAAAATCACAACAAAAACCTACATGGATCTGCCAATAGCTATTTGGCTGTGATTACTGAGAATCTGTATTGATTAAAGGTATCATGTAATCTGGGATTATAATTAATTTAAAACTTCTGTATTGCTGCATCAAAAAATAATTAGTTGTGATACAGTACAATCAATGGGAATGCATTTTGGTAAAGCATCATACAAAACAAGGTTCCAGATACAACTCGTAATTTATTCTTGCTCTAAATTTCAATTGAGTGTTACATACAGTACCAACAATCTGTCTTTGTTTTTGTGCCAGCTGTTCTGCAAGACAATATTAATTTAGCCTGCACTTAGACAAACGGTCTGAGTCAGCACTTCTCTGCCCTCAGTCAAGTTGCTCAGAAAGTTACTCATTCAACTAGAATAAAGTATTAAGTATGCCATCAGCCACCTATTTATGTATTTAAGAATACATTTGACTAAAATTATTTCTGCTATGTCTTTTGGAATTAAGGCAGTGTTCAATAAACACGTAATTAAGTTCCTACTGAAACTAGCTCCAATTATACTCAAAATTGCAGCAGTAATTTATAATGTACCAGAAGTGGGCTATCCCAGAAGCCTAAGTACCTGATCTCTAGCCCGCCAATTCCAGCAGACTCATTTCTCTTTTTTCACTTTGTTATAAATAGGGGACCCCTTTCCCTCTCTCTGGCATTCTTTCGCCAAACCCTAGCTGAGCAGTTGGCTCTGTACCCCCTTCCCTGCTTTGCTACCTTCCTCTCCCTGGCTGAGCACGTAAAAACATTTTTTTACAAAGTACAAGTGAGACCCAATCCTGATCCTGGGAGACCACTGTATCTGCTGCGGATTTTCATTTCACCTGATTTCTTCATTACTGATGTTAATTGATGCCTTTAATTGGTCTGATTTTTTTGTCTAGACTTTTTATCTGTTTCTGAACTGCAACAGCTTCAGCATACAGAACGTTAAGCGGTCTCTCTCCATCTTGCTTATTAAGTGCACACTTCCCTATTTCTGACTAAAAAGCTCCTAATAATTGATTATTGTTTAATGAGCAGACACAGGTGAGAATGACAATATATCAAGCACTCCCGCAATAAGTGTTTTTCATTTCATTCTGCAACTGATTGCACTTCATATAATACACCTGAATTTGTAGATCTTAGATACTGCAATGCAGGGCTGTTATTAGGGTTGTTATTAATTACCAGTCACATTCAGTTTCCGAGGAGCAAAAATTACGACACAGAAGTCACCAGGGACTCTTTTCAACATGATGTACGTACTGTACTTAGTACAGAATATAGGAAGGAGGTAAAGAGAGCAGATAACTTGTCATTATTCTAATTTGCGACTTCCTTGTACATTCAGTTTTGCTTTTTCTGTCTGTTCTTTTTGGCTTTAGTGAAGCACAGGCTAAGAATCTTCTTTTTTTTTTAAGAAACTTTTTTACCCCAGCTCCAAAAAAGAAGCTGGGGCTAGTCTGAGGCTGCTGGCCATATTAGAATTTCTTCATTTTCATTTCCCATGGCTCTTAATGGTTCAGCATATGTCAAAGGAAAATCTCAACTGTAGAATCAGTTACTGTTCTAAAAATATTTAGTTGGTCCTTCTATCCATTTTCTAACCACTTTATCCAACACAGAGTCACAGTGGAACTGGAACCTATCCCAGCAAGCAATGGGCAAAAGGTAGGATACACCCTGGACTGGTCGCCAGTCCATGGCAGGGCAGACACAAACAAACGTGCTCACATTCACACCAGAGCCTACTTTCCCAGAAGTCAATTAATCTACTAGTAGGTCTTTGGAATGTGGGAGGAAACCCATGTGAATACGGGGAGAGCATACAAACTCCATGCAGATAGTAGCCCAGATCAGGAATTGAAAGCAGGGCCCCACCGCTGTCAGGCAGTAACATTAAGCACTTCACCACTGTGCTGCCCATATTTTAGTTCATGTTTGTATTAGTTAATATCTATGCTGTAACAAGACCTGACGTTAAAAGCAAATTATTTGTCCAGCAACAAATGACTTACAATTGTGTACATGAAATACATACTGTACATTAACTCGTGTTTTTAGGAATCTTTTCGTTGTAGCTATGAGAAACTGAGTTACCAACTAATGGAATTTTTCCAAAACAGAAGCTGACTATAGTATACTGTAGTATTCCATAAAATCTATTTAACAATGGTCAATTAAATTAACTGTGTATTATTACTGCAACCTAACATGTTATAAAAGCAAATTGCCTTCACAGAAAGTAAAGTTATTAGATGAGTATGTTGCAAAATATATTTTACATTCTGTAGTGCAGTTAGAGGGCATTAAATCGTTTTTGTTTATAAAAATAAAATGCAAATGCAGCATAACTCATGCATCTTAGAAAAATTATATTTCCTTTTCACGTTCGTGGCTGTCTGCAACTAAAATAAACATCTGATCTGAACTCAAAATTGAGTAATAAAAAAATCGATACCCTTGATATCACTGTGACTTGGGTTAGAGTCACATGAATATGCATGAACATTGATTCAATTTCAGAAAAATAAACTCTAATACAGTAACCAGTGAATTACTTTGTTTACAATTCTGTGCTATCTTACAGTTTTTAGAAACAAAAATTAAAAGAAATCTGTTTATGCAGTAAAGTTAAGAAAAAATGTTTTACAATTCAGTTTTTGAATGTAAGATATGTGATTGGAAGAGTTTCTGAAATCAGAGTTTTTATTTTATCCCCCCTAAGACCCTGGAAAGGATTTACTTACCATTTTATGCTCTTTTTTTTTATTCACTTTAAGTAGTGAAGGAATCTGTAGATGAGAGAGCCTGTTAAAGGCGAGGACAAATGAAAGTGTCAGCTTCAAATTTGTGCCTGTAGGTTTCCTGATAAGAAGATGAACAAGCTAACTCTTTTCAGTGTTAATAGAAGTTAATGGTCTACTAGAGTCAACTGGTGCTTCTAATGATTACAATAATGACCAAGTGAATTAATATCAGAACATGCAGTGTAATCATCTTAGATCCTTTAGTAAATTGTGGACAAGTTTCCCTCTTGTGCTTATACAGTATATAGATATTAATTATCTTGGTTCTCGAATCGTTTGTAAACTAGTCAATCTCACAAATGATACAGAATCTAGCAGAATGCATTTGTTCAGTCAAATTCCAATAATGATTGAATTAGCTGACAAACAAAGAGATGATGTGCGTAGTACTTTGGTATTAATTTGCCTAGCCGAGAAAATGACAGTGATGGTTGGAGATCAGTGCACCACCCAAGTTTCTGTTCCAGAACATCTCTTAAACAATTCCAAAGCTGCAAAGAAAATTCCTGGTTTGTCAAAACTGAAGAATTGTGGACATTTGAAACAAACTTCAGAGTTGTAGAGGCAGACATAATGTCTCATTTAAAAATCTTGTTGAGATCCTTGAATTAATCACCCAAATGAGCTGCTAGATAGAATGAATTATCATCTCTTGTTTGTAATCTGTTAGCCAATAAGAACTTCAAGGCTGATTGTAACTTCATGCAGTGCTTCAGCAACTATGTCCCAAACAGATGGGGCACAGATTGAACACATTTCTTTGTTTGAACTTCAGTTAACCTCTGTGTGACAACTAGAAGCTTTCAGGTTTACTGCGAGTTTAAATTGTAAATCTATGGAAGAAAAACATTTCAGACTCGAAACATTTCACAACTAAACCTCTAGAAAACAATGTAATGAAGTTTCAAGCCCTTGCAATGTTCAATGACAGATACAGTTTTGACTTGCATTTGAGGTCACACAACCTCAGCCTGTCTAAGGCATTGAAACGCAATCTACAGATGAGTGCCAAACAAAACATAAAATTTCAATATAAACAATATAACTGGAACTGAAACTTTTATTTATACGAATGGGTTTACAATAAAAATCAGATTTACAGTGCACACTAACCAATAGTAGTAAAATTGGGAAGTATTGTAAAGGGCCTGAGCAGCACAGTGGTGAAGTGGTTAGAATTGCTGCCTCACCGCCTCAGGGCCCTGGGTTCAATTCCTGGGTTTCTGTCTGCATGAAGTTTGTATGTTCTCCCTGTGTTCATGTGGGTTTCCTCCTGCTGTCCAAAGACATACTGGTAGGTCAACTGGATTCTGGGAAATTTGACTCTGGTGTGAGAGTGCTGGGTGTATCTGCATTGCATACGTGGCTTTCCAAGATATGGTCTGGCTCTGCCATAAATGAATGGGTGGCTGGAATAGCCAATAACCAAATGATCCAAAGTAGAATTCTGTAAAAAACATTCACTTGTATGGAAAATGTATCTGCCTTACATATCTTAGCTCATTTGTTGAGCTTGATTTTAAACAATACAGTAATGTCAAAGATGGAAAACTGTGGGGTGACATGCAGTACAATTGGAAATACGATTTTATCTTTATATCCCTGCATTGGCATCTCACAACAGAAAATGTTTCCCGTATGAACATCAACGTCCCAGGCCTTGATATTATATCATATTGACATACTGCAGACTATTAAATCTCAGTCCCTGTACTAACAATTCCTAGCAGATACAGAAAATGTGTACTTCCCAGCAGGTCTTTGGGTAACTGCTTATTTAGTTACTCAATTTTTTCCCAAGGCAGGATACTTACAGCAGCTGCTAACAATAAGATAACGTTGCTCATAAGACTAAAATGAAGTAAGAAGACAGTTCTGTGTGCAACCTACTGCAAGTATGACTGAAGGTGGTGGATACATTTCTGATTATATTTATTTATAAAAATAATTTATATATGTATATTTATATACTCCTGCCTAATATACTTCAGAACAGATTTTAAATCAAGTTACAATTTTAGAATACACTCAATGGCGGGCAGTAGGAGCGCTCAATTATTCTTTAGCTCCAATACTTTGGGGTTTTATTTCAATATGGGGTAAGTTTAATATTGTTATTGTGTTTATTTCTATTGCTTGACATTTTTCTTCTGTATACAAAATCTGTGAAGAAGAGATTAATTGATACAATGGATAAGGTTGTCAGGCATTTGATATGAATCTGAAATTCTTTGCATACAAGATAAAAATATTTTTTTGTGCAATTGTTATAGTTATGCATAATAATGACCTCGGGCAAAGCCATATATCCCACCTTTCAGAGAGTTCTGGAAGAACATTTTTAAAAAAGAATATAAGGGTTACTAAATTTGTTCCATAAAACATATGACATTATTTGTACTCTCTAATATGGTAGGAGATACAGTAGCTTTGTATTTGACTGCTAGGACAGGTCAGAGGTTTCAAGCAAACATATCTTTTGATGCATCATATTTGATTTTCTATATGCATTCCAGAATAACCATGACTCTATATAAACTCTGTAAGGAGCTACAAGACAGGTTTGCATTTTCTCTTAAGGAGAGGTCAACGGGCATAGGCAAGTACATTTCCACTGATGCACTGATTCCTGGGTTTTACACACAGTAATACCCATAATCCTGTTTGTACTCATTATGTAGATATAAGAGCTTAGATAGGTCAAAGATCTTAGAGGGCTGGCACCTCATGTTACCAATCAGCTTTATTCAGTTGTGAACCACGATTCCCATAGACTACTATAATTCTATGATTATTAAAGAGACTGTACCCTGGACATTCCCTTGTTTCCCCTGCTCAAGATAGCAGAGTCCTGGGCCTGGCTTTTCCTTTTCCTTAAGTATAGCAGATCTTTTTCTTTTTTCCTTTTGGATTGCTTAACTGTTGCATTCCCTGCCTATAAGCTAGGTCATTTTTGGTTTGTCCGCTTCAAAGAGTTACTAAAAGCCCCTTCTTATGTTAAACAGGAATAATATTATTAAGTATATCTATTCTATTGTACTGGTTTGTGGTGGCTTTTGCAATAATAAAAACTGTTAATTAAACCTTTTCAACTGCTAGAGACATCTTTCATCCGTTAACTTTGGAGACGTTCTGTTCCTGTCTGCCCAAAATAAGTAAGCAAGCTTTGCTCCTACTCGGTCCATTTTTAGCCACCTATCTGTGTGAGGCTGGGTTTTTAAAGATAAAAAATAAGCACTTCAACAGACTATCTTGAAAGTGACTAGTGTTGTGTTGTGATTAGAAAGGGCACTATACCAAAGAAAAATGAATTGTACTGAATATTTAACAGGGAAGTAAAGGAGCAGTTCTAGTGCTCAAAGTAGCAACTTTGAAGCCACCCAAAATATTCAGTATGAGAAACTACATATGACACAAACTGGAAATGCATACTTAATTATTGAGAAAAAGTACATGATTTGTTATTTCAAATGATATAGCAAAACATATAATAAACTGTTGGTTCATCAAACATATGTTTCTACTACTGTGCCTAAAAGTTAATACTGTACGTTTAACACCATGGAATGCATGTTTCACATTTACAAAAGTAGTGTTTTAAAAACTAAACATTTCTTTCCACAGGTGTAGGTCAAAGAGGGCATGCCAATGAATAACCAGAAGTTTAACCACTAATAATGTTTTAGGAAATCAAGATCAAAGGTTATTTGCCAAGATACCAATATGTCAACATTTTAAACTGCATGACACAGCTTGTTCTGACTATTATAATTCACCTGATAAATCTATAACTGCAGTATTATATTTAAATCATAAGATGAATCTGAAATTAGATAAGCAGTGCCGTTGCCCCTGTCATCAAGGTGATAAAGGGTCTTCATGAATCTCTGATGATGAAAAATAAAGCCATCCAGCTTGTTGCTTGATAGTACATATGAACACTATTGCTACCTGAAGATGGAGAGGAACAAAGAAATCTGAATATCTTAATATACAGTATTAGCAGGTCAAGCAGTCCTGTGCACAATATTTCAGCCTTTAACAGTATGTGATAAAGAAATACTGTATATTTTCATTCAGAATGGAATCATTCTGACTCTCAATTAAAAATTGTCGTCTGTAAATTTCATATTCCATCTATCCATTTTGTGGGCAAATGGTAGGGTACACCCTGGATAAGACACCAGTTCTTATCAGGGCAGTGCAAAGACATATGCGGATTCACACCTGGGTCAACTTTTTCCCAGAAGCAAGTTAACCTACAGTACCAGTATGTCTTTCAACTGTAGGAGGAAACTGGAGCACCCAGAGTTAGCCCATACAAATATCGGGAGAACATACAGTGTAAACTTCACACAAAACCCCAGGAACTGAAACCCAGGCCCCAGTGCTAACCACTGCACCACAGTGCCACACCAAATTAAATATTAATATATACTATTTCCATATTTTTGTATGTATTTTCATATTATGTAAGACCCTAATTCGATTTTTAATCACCTTTTGATGTCATCTTGGATAGGACGATATAAACAGATGCAACAAAGTCGATTATCCATGATACAGTGCTTGTTGTAAAATAACAGGACTCTGTAATATTGGATAATTGGAAGCCCTGATCTTAAATAAAATTATTTAAAATGTTTGAATTTCCATAGTAAAATGTTATAAAATGAGAATACCGTCTGCTTCCTATTAATATTTGGCAATGGCAGAAACAAAAAGTAAATCTTGTGGAAACAAAGTAGTGCAAAAATAGAGCCCTTGTACAGTACATAGTTACATGTCTAATATTTTGCTCATCAGTCTTAGCAATCTTGGCTGCTCTCAGAAATGATGATTATATTATCAATCATCATCATGACAGGTAACCTTATTTTTACTGCTTTTCTCATATTTGACATAATGTTACAGCAAAAGTTGAAAATAAGTTTTCCATGTTATACTTTAATGTTTATTTGATTAATTATTTATCCTACTACTCATCATCAGGAAGCCTATTTTTCTGGTGAGAGGTTATGGCAACGTGTAGCCTATCCTTGACACACCAGGAGCAAGTTGGGACTGAGAGAACAAATCTGCTCTAGTCCTAGACAGGATACTGTACATCTCTGTTGCAGAGCCACAGAGAAAGGGACTATTTACACACAACTAAGCTAATATAGTGTTCTTTGGAACGTGGATGGAAAACTGAGCCCCTTGAAAAAAAACAAGAGAACATACAAACTCCACAGAGCAGCCCTCCACCAACCCAAAATGGAACCCGGGATCCAAGAATTGTAATGTATCAGTAAGACCCACAAAACTACTATGCCACTCCAATTTAGTTTACTATTTACAATCAAATAATGGTTACAGACATAGGTGGTGTATATAAAAATTCTGCTATAGAGACTCTTGCAAATGCCCAAGCATTTATTGCCTAAAACAAGCTGTATAATTGTAATGAAACTGCTAATCCTGTGGGTCTAAACTAAGTAATAACAATACCATGGTATTTACTGTTAAGGAAAATTGACACTCGTGTGAATGAAGTTACCCATTTTGCTGAGCAACATCATATTTGATAATTAGAAAGTGAAGAAGAAACCTGTTGCCGTTAAGGAATATTCTTAAAAATATTTGGTTCGAGCAAAGGGCACTGCTAATTGTTGTAATCGTTTAACAGAAGAAACATCTTTGCAAATGTTATGGTCATACTTGTAAAGCTAGACTTGCCCCTGATGAGATTAGTACATAAGCAGTGAAATGTATTTATTGTCCATTACATAAATTCCTAAATACACTTTGTATCAAAAGCATTTTACAAAATGTAATCTGCAAGATATTGTATATACCCAGGTTATAAATACTTATCAGAGACCAAAATAATTCTGAAAATAACTAAATCAGACTTCAACATTTTTTTTCACAACGTTTTACCTTTGCTTTTTATTGATTATCATGCATGATGTAATGGTCTCCTGTGTTACAGTGAAATAAATTGAATCTGAAACATTCAGAGTTTAACATCATCCAGGTGGATGCTGCACAGTGGTGGTGGTGGTGGAGGGGAGCTCACTTAATTCAAAGTAAAATGCTTTGAGTGGAGTGTTCAGAAAAGCGTTATATAAGTGTAAGCAATTATTATTATTGTTATTATCATCATCTAAGATCTTGGGAAAAAAAACAGAAGTGAGCATGAACCGATGGCAGGTAGCTAAAGTTCTTGAAGGTCATCGTTCCCATGACAATTCATGGCCATTAAATGCAGTTCTGCAGAACATTTCAGATTAGGTCATACACAAGTGAAATCATAGTAGAGGTAGTAATTTCTGAGAAGTTGTCTATCAGATAAATTTATTTTTCTGTCAGAATTTTTAAATGCCTATAATACTCAATACCCTGGATGCAAACACATGAAATCTGGAAGGATTGTAAAGACTTGGGAGGCATGGTGGTGTAGTGCTTAGAATTGCTGTCTCACAATGGTTGGGCCCGGGGTTCAATTCTGGACCTGAGGTAGGACCTGTGTGTTCACATATTCTCTTTGTATTTAAGCGGGTTTTCTCTAGGTGCTCCTGTTTCCTCCCATAGCCTGAAGATATATTTACCAAATGGAGCTTTCATTCCACGGATTAGGCTATAACACCTGTTTTTGTTTGTTTTTTTAGAATTTGGGGGATTTTAAGATTCCTCATTCAAATTCTTACTTTTCAAAGCTTGAATTGTCCATCTATCCATTCCATCCATTTTGTAGCCGCTTCTCCCAGTTCAGGGTCGATTGGCAGCCGGAGCCTGTCCTGGCAAGCAGCAGGCGAGGTACAGAAGGGACCATCGAAGGGTAGACTCACGGATACAGACACACGCTCACGACTAGGGCTGATCTTCCCAGAAGCAAATTAACCTACCGATATGTTAACGGACTGTGGGGGAAAAAAATCAGAGCACTCAGAGTAAACCCACACGGACATGTGGAAAACATACACACTCCACCAGGAAAATTTAACCTAGGGCCCCAGTGCTAACCATTGCACCACTGTGCCATCCTGTTTTAATTTTTTATATCTTAAAAATTCTTAGTGTGATATTGACCATTAAAATACATAGCAACTGGGTAAAGGCTATCATTCCATCTTTATTTTGTGAGTGGAGGTTTTGCCTTTACAGCCCATTCTATAAGGACAAATTATATAATTGTATAACATCCTTTTCTGTACATATTCTGTAATAATGCAACTGATAGTCAATAGTTAATGAAGAATCAGGATTTGATTCCTGAGAATAGTTTAACATCTTTAGACTGTTAGAGTATGCAGTATCCAAGTTAATGGTTTTTACTTTTTTTATCATTTTCAAGCAGAGCTGGCTAAAAGCACTGCATATAAATCCTAATCAACTGCGCAAATACTCTGTCATGATCGTAAGTCTCTCCTCTTAAGGGCGCTCTGGCTCTTTCTTGTCTGAGTTGATTTTCTGCACCTGCTTCCCCTATAATAGACAGACGCTCCTACCATTCTGGGCTCAGCTTTGGTAGATGGACGCCTGGAAGCCCGCCTACCAGCAGGTCCAGGAGAGACCCGACGGCATCGGCTTCACAACAGCGTCCTGACTATCTGGGTCTGGGGCTTGGAGCGCCCGGCCCCGTTACCTCTTTTTATCCCCCTGTTCCTGCACCGGATTCCGCTCCAGTTTTTAACTTTTGTCGTGTCTGTCGAGGATGGATTACCCGGTTCTGGACTTTTGCTCCCACTCTGGATTTCCCTTCGGACTTTCGCCTGGACCAAGCCCCCCCCAGCACCAGTGCACTTTCGACATACCCCCTTGTTCTTCTACCAGCCCAGTTCCTAGTCTTCTATCCCCTTATGTTCACAGAAATTAGGACATAAGGTGATGTGCAATTTTAAAGATAATTCTTAAATGATAATGAAACTGTATGAAATTAAGAATATTGGAAAGGTTTCAAATGAGGGACAGTCATACAATGTGCCATCTAGACCATTCAATTAGCTACAAGACACCAAATGAGCTAGATTTATTAGTATGCATGTTTAATCTTGTGTGATTAAGCATGGTAAGCAATAAAGGCAAAACCAGTTATATTAAATTTGTATATAAATAGGTTAACTTGCATGAAAACTATTCACCCTTCTTTAGTTCCTTCCAACTCTATTCAGAAAGGAAGAAAGAAATTATTATCCCAGTGTTTTGCTATCAGATTAGATATCACACCGTGATACATGTGAAGTTCTATCTAAATTGGTCTGTCACTCCCTATTAAGAATACGCTGTTGAAAGAAATAATGAACATGTCACACCTTTCATATTGCATTCAGTTAATTTGTGACAGACATACATAGACATCTTGTACATTGCTGCACTCAAAACAAAGTCATTGTAGTTTTATGACATGAAGCAAGTCTTTTCATTAGGTGCCTAAACTGTAACTAGCCCTATGCCAATTATAACATCAATGCATTTCTGATTATCCTAAATTGCATTCAATTTGGACATTTTCTAAATTATGCATATTACTATCATAAAAAATCTGTTTGCGGTTAATGAATGGCTTTTGGTTAAAGACAATATTTTTGGCAAAATTATTAGTACTGATTTGAAATACCAGGTGTATCCACATCAAAGTTAGGGCTTTATTCTTGTGTCTTTATTGGACTGTTCAGCTTAATGAAGAATGGAGAATACATATTGGAAAAAGCTTTGAAAGTTTTTCTTATATCTGCAAACTTCACAAAATAGAAGTTTATTTTATTTAGATTTCAACCCTATTCTAAATGTTTGTTTGGCTTTCATTCTCAGTCTCCCAAAATGCAGTTCTGTCTAACGCATACAAACAATCCCAAAGTGCATATTAAACTTAAAACGCAGTATTATCAGATCGGTATCTTAATGAAACCTTTTACTTTATTTGATCGTTTACAGCATGTAGCTGGTGTTATGCATGTAGCATATCATGAAGCACTAAATAAAACTCAAAAATAGGGTGACAAATCAGTATGAACTGGACCCCTGATAATAAACTGCTATGGTAGCATTGCATATTATCTCCACCACATTGGGTAGTGAAACAGGAAAGTTTACAAATGAGTGGTGGCCATTCAGACGTTCACGTCCTGGTATCTAGTAGTTAGTAACTGTTTGGGCTGACAATCTCCAGCCACTTCCTGAAAGACTCCAGATATTGGCTTTAACAACATACTGTTGTTAAGCAGCTTGTTACAGACTTTCACATCTCTATGCATAAAGACGTTCTCCTGTTCTTGGTTTTAAATACATTTTTACAAACTGCCGCTTCTACCTGTGTGCTCTGGCAGGTGTTTCAATGTGGTTTCTCCTTGTTTCTCTGTTCATGCAATCTCAGTTTTGTAATGACAGATCCAGAATATAACACACCATCCTGCCTTGAAGTGCATTACAGTATTGTACTTTTGATATACTGTATGTAGCTTCACAGACTGAATCTGTAAAAGGGAAGGAAACGAAAGGTTTATTCAATGCGGAAAAGAGAAGAAATGAAACAACGTTTTGGCTGTGGACCCTTCTTCTGCATACCCCTATTTTTTCCTTCATACTGTACATTAAGATTTTACACTATATTTTTATGCATGTATTCCTCTATAATTAATGTGTAATTTGGACACAAACTGAAAAGCAAGATTAAAACACTGGTTTTCTCAGGAATTCTGTGTGTGCAAATGTAAAGGTGAACAACTGGAAATGTTAATCAAAAAACAAGTGACTGAAATAGTGAAGCACTGAAGAAGGCTTCAGCTTTCTAAGCCACTGGAAATCTTTCAATGGCAAAGGCTATTGGTACAGACATGATGGATTACTTCCAAATGAGATGGGTACCAGTTCGCTTTGGGCAAGGATTTGCAGAAAACCTAAAAATAACTTTAGCTACTTTACTTGAGTTAATGTAAAAGTAAAATATTTTAAAGCTTTTATTTTCTTTTTGCATGAGCATTCAACTTTGGAATTGAATCAATGGCAACAAAGGAAAAATGTTAAAATCAATTAGTTCCTTGAACTTGACAAGATGTTTCTTGAAACCTGTAATTTATAATAAATTTATCTTTTAAAAGCAGACAAATATGCATCGTACGTTTTCAGTATTTATAAGTTTCAGTCCTGAATAAATCAATTGGAATGAGTTATAATTTTATTTTATTTCAACTATAAATATAGTGTAGGATGTGTCAGATACTGCACTTTCAGGCATAGATGAATCAGGCAGATAAACAAATGCCACTTGTTCGTTAAACTGCCTTTAAATCCATTATTGTGAAAATGTTTTTTCTTCATTAGTTGTGTGAAAATTGCATGAATAAGCATAGCCTTCACAAAAAGCTTCTCATTTACTAGATAAAATCCACTGAAAAAGACAGCAGAATCTCTACCTACATGCAAAATATAAAATCATTGAGTTTATTACAGTTTATTACAGTTTATTTAATCATTATTTATTACAGTCCACTGAGAAAGAGGCCTTCTGAAGTCAACTTCTATAATCATGACATTGATTATAAAGAAGCAATCATAAATAACCAAGGAGTATGACACTGAATCAAATACAGCAGAAATATATTTCCACCAAACATGTCATCAATCAATTTTCTCATTCTCACAGCACAACCCAAAAATAGATTAACAGATGTTTGACTTGTTTGACTATACAGACATTGCCTGTATAGTAATATTGACTAATTTATAGTTGAGTTGATTTAAATTAATCAAAATACTCAAACCTGACATGTAACATTTAGCCTTCAAGTATGTCGTTCAATAAGGTCATTTGAATTATACTCTATGTGTTTAAGGTAAAGTTTTCGTAATGTTCACTAAATAACACAAAAAAATTACAAAAAGAGGAATGATTCTTAAAATTGCAGGAAAACATTGACAGTAATTAAAAACTGGAAAAATTATAAAAAGGTTTAAAATACCAACATACAGATAAAGGAAATCTACTGAGTGAGTTACTGTAGATATAGGCCTACACTACCTAGATTACCTACAGTACATGATATATAATAAGAGTCATATACTGTATAATGAAGATGGTTAATTTCAATCTTGGGTTCTCAGTACCATGCAAGTCTGGATAGTTATCTGCACAGACCGTGAGGGCCCTGATATTGCTATGACCGTGTTACACATTCCACACACTCTCACAAACGCCGTCACATTCACACGTGCACTCTCTCAAACAGATGCTCCCGCTGCAACGAATCTTCCTATCGCCTGTCACTACTTTAACCCTCCTCTTTTCTCATACCATCTCTCACTGTTTCGGATTCTCCCTGGAGCTCCCTAGTGCGCGTACCCTCCTTCTATTGCTTGTTCTATATCTTACTTCCTGACTCTCGCTCGATTCTGACCACGTCTCTACCTTTGCATTTTTGGATTGGTCATGACGTGTTATAGCATCACACTGTACCAAGAGCTATAAATGATGCTTAAATGTCTTGACCTCTTATACATAATGTCATTAGCACATGCCCCTGTAAAGCACTATGCATGCGATTATAACATCTTGTGTAACAGTTATTCAGGGATTATGAAGTTATTATGCAGCTACATTCAAATAAAGTGTTGTAGTTACAGTTTGTATACTTTAACAAAATAAACACTGAAGAAGGTCATGTGTTTCTTCTTTTTTGTTTTGATTTTTAACCATTTGAACACCAGCAAGAATGTACAGTAATAGAGATAAATAGTGATTTCATCCAGTTGCTCTTTTGCCTTAAGTAGAGTTTACTAGATTTATCAAAATAGTGAAGCCCTACCATCCTTCATTTAGGCACCCATAGCTTTTATTCTGCATCTCTTCATTTTAAAAGATGAACAGGCCTTGAAAAAAAGAGCAACGCGGCTTAATGTCAACATTAATCTACGTTTAAGAAAAGTAGCTTGAGGACAGGGAGGAACTTAATCTTTTCATTTTCAGTTGCAGACATCTGATTGAGTTTGTTTTTTAATTTTACACAGAATAATATTGATAATAGTTATTTCCAACTATATAAACTAAAATTTGTACTTACTAAATACATTTTTCAAACTCAACACATAAAATTACAAGAAAATAAGTTATGGATAGCCGTAGCCGAAAATCATAGTTATATTCCTCATATTGCTAGCAGGTCGTTTTTTTGTGATTAACTGGGTAGCTAATTTACCCAGAATCTTACTTATTTGTCTTTTCTGCTTGTGTAACCTGATTTTGACTTTGTATACAGCATTTTTTCTTGAACCAGAAGGCTTAATTTAATGACAATAACAACTGAAAAGCCGGTCCCTACAATACTGTAACATCAAGGGCACAAAAAGTACTATTGACTCTACAATAAAATCTTCCTAGTTGCATTGGGATTACAATTCAAAGAACACTTCTAAAAACATGGCTCATCAATATAAGCATTGTTTCCTGGATGGCTGCTAATTTTTTATCTGTTCCCATGGAATTTATAAATCTGCTTTATAATTCCATTGATTCCTGCCTGCATGCAGATGCAAATGTCATGATTGATTTAAAGGGTTTTGATGCTGTGCATTGTAAGTAGCATCTGTATAAACAGATTGTCTAAACTAACTCTCCAGTATTGTGTCCTAGGCTTTACTTCAGGGACCTCTGAACAGAATGACTCACTGGTGTAACTTGTATTAGAATAAGGATTTTTTTCTGTTGAAATGCACAAATTCTCACAATTATTAAATGTCACTTACTTCACATCCTACAAACTCGATCATAGTCTAAGTTGATTAAGAAATGTTTCATCAGCAAACGTCTCGATAAAGTCAGAGACAGAAATTGCAGTTTTAATGTAATATATACAGTAAACCAATGTCCAGAGATCTTAGACATGTTCAGGAGTTACAACATATCTACATTAGGAGCTAACAAGTATTTAACAGCTATTGTTGGAGCTAACAATGATAACTACTATTACTACAGCTGATTTTTGATGTTTGTCATTTAGCAGACATTAAATCACAATAATTAGAATCTTCAAAAACTTCATCACAGTAGCACAAGGTACACTGTACATGAAAACTAAAAGGCTACAATGTCAGTAGGAAATTACGATAGAACTGTTTCTTCATAAAGAACGAAATAACTTTGACTGGAAAGAGTAAAACTATGCAAATTAGCTTTTGCAAAGCAGTGTATAAGAACAAAGGGAAGGTTTCACATGAAAGAAGGCTTTTCATTATTAATGAAAATTTGTTCCCATTTGAATTATCTAGTTAAATAGAGGATTATAATGAAAATACTGTACAGTATATATTTTACTTCTGATTTATTCCTTGTATCTATATTTGTACTTTATATGATATCGTGATCATAATTAACCACCAGCTGATCTTCCACAATTTCGCATTTAGTTATTTTCTGATCATGAAATGCATTGCTACTATACATCGGTAGTGGTAATTAAGTTAAAATTAAAATCATGATGTGTCATTTAGCTGATATTCATTCAAGTGAATAACAGACTAAGGAGCTGCAGATACATATACAACACCTTTAGATTTCTAGTTTGTTTTCTTTAAAGTATTTCTCACTCACATTCAGTAGATGAGACCCATTTCTGTTTATTGCATTTATTCACATTTCATTTTCACAATGTATTTATAGCATTGAAGAACATTTGCAGGTTACATTTCTGACTACATGCCCTGGAGAAAACAAATGAGAAGTTAAGAATTTAAGGAGCCATTACATTTGAAGCAGGAAAGTACTGTCATTTGTTAATGGCTGTTTCAGTATGACAAATCCCTTTTACAAATGAGGAATGCTTGAAGGGGCTAGGTATTGCACAATAAAAATTAGCTGTTATTTTTCTCAAGCAAGAGGGTGTTTACCATTGTTATTATTGTCTTCTCTGTTTCAATTAGTAACTGGATTCTTAAGAGTCATCACTACATCTTAAGTATTAACAGCAGAAGCTTTAGATTCATGGGGTTTTCAAATTACAACCTAATTAAAATGGGCTGTTGTTTAATTTACAGCCATTGTTAGGAGTAACTCTGAAAGTCACCTAATCACAAGATGATTGTAATGCCACTAGATCTTTTCAAAGAGGTTTTTAAAAGGTCTTCCTTCTTTTCCCTGCAACAGTTTAATTACAAACTACTGCTTTATTTGAAATACTATTTATTATCCCTATGCCAAAGAAGTTAGTATTAGCTGGTCTACTTTTTTTAGTGATACAGTTGTTGAAGAAACATTTCTGCTTTCCCTTAAAACACAACCATGAGCCCGTCTCAGAAGTTTTTATTTCATGTGTATGGGAGCGAAACACACAGAGATGCTAGTTGTATTTTTCTCATAGTGATTAAATTAAAATAGTCCTTAAGTAATTTTCTTTTATCTATCATGCTTCCCCAAGTTTATCAGATTGGGAGCATTCCAAGATCACGCTCATCTTCCTCTTCCCTATTAGTCAAAGATAACTTCTTTTAATACAATTGGTTACTTAGTTTTATAGCATGTGTTCCTACAGTATGTTACACAATATAGAATTACATAGTAGCCCTTGTAAAGGAACAAGTAATAGGTTTATTCCATGCTGAAAAAAAGAAGAAAGAGAACACAACGTTTCTCTGAAAACGTTGTGTTCTCTTTCTTGTTTTTTTCAGCATGGAATAAACCTATTACTTGTTCCTTTGCAGCCTACGCATGCTGACGCAGCTACCCACCGTAAGTAGCCCTTGTGTCCAGCATTCTTCCATTCCTGTTCAAACCAGTTCTGTATGTGCACCTTTTAAATTACTGCACCATTAGCAGACAAAGTATGTACAAAGTTCATAGAGAAACCCTCTTAATCCTCTCAACACAGGAATGTGAAACTCTAAGAGTAAAATATACAGTATAAGGAGCTTTCTTTAAACTACATACATTAACTGCTTGAAAATGCTTCAGCAACAAATACTATTGGGAAATTTGAGCAAGATAATTTTCAGATTGTCTTGATTAATTGGTCTGCTTTGTTTTTTTTTTTAGTTTGTATTGCTGTAGTTATTGGTAGTGGAGTTGTGGTCTCTAAGAATTTAGAGACAATGGCCAACACATTTACAGTTCTCTAGCGCTTCAAAGCAAGAAGGAATTGAGGTGTTTTCTGATTTGTAGGGAGTTTCACACACATTGTTCAAAGGACTCTTCTAGTTTACCTTGGTTAATTAAGTTTTTGGTAAAATATTAAGAGATAGCAACAGTCCAGGAACACAGGATAAAAAAAGAGTGAGTAATGGTAGAAGGAGAGAACGTGAAGCAAGAGGAAGACAGAGGAGAACATGGACAGATAGACTCAAAGAGAAAGAGGAGAAAGTGCCAGGCTGGACGCCCTTGTTCCGATCAGCCTGTAAGGAGCAAATTGAATTGAAGTACAGTATTTGAACCTTGTTAAGAGAACTTGGCATTCTGTTGTTTTAGGAAACTATGATTTCCTTTAGAAATGTAAAAATAAACCATGTCTTTGTAAAAGAAAATGGTGTCTCCTGGTAGCATTTTTTAGGAAGATAAGCATCCCATTCACTTTGTAGCATCAAGGTAAAGAGAGATGTAACGCTAGGTTAATTTACACAAGGCACAAAATTTACACAATTTACACAAGGCACAAAATTATCTTAACAAGCCACACAATTACTTACCTGCAGCCATATAACACTGCAACTCACAACTGGCAACCCACTGAAGCTAAGCAGGTGTGAGCCTGGTCAGTAGCTGGATGGAGAACCTCCTGGGAAAAACTAAAGTTGATGCTGGAAGTTGTGTTAGTGAGGCCGATAGCGGGCACACACCCCGTATAGTGATGGGATGTAAAACTGTGGTTCTTACTCTGTGGTAATTAAAAATCCCAGGGTGTTTCTTGAAAAGAGTAGGGGTATTACCACTGACCTTTACCAGTCATGGCCTCTTAATAATCCTCATCTATGAATTGGCTTTATCACTCTGTTCTCCTCCCCACTAACAGCTGATGTGTGGTGAGCTTGCATCAGCCAGGTGGAGCTGCACATTGGTGGTGGGGGAGGGGCGTCCACATTATCTGTAAAGCACTTTGAGTGGAGTGTCCAGAAAAGTGCTATATAAGAGTAAGGATTTAAATTATTATTATTTGATGGGCCGTCTGCGTGCTGACTATTATGATTCTCATGGTTTCAGAATAAAAGCCCCTGTCTCTGTGAGGTGCCTTGGTCAAGTAGTGAATTTCAAAGCCTCGACCATTAAGAGACTAAGGGAGTTTCAGAGAGTCACTGAAAAGTACAGATCAGGAGAAGGGTCTACGCAGTCATCAAGAAATGGAATGCCAGACATTGCATGGATCAGGCCAGTCTCCCTTCAAACTGAGAAGCGAGGCAATGAGGAACCGGGTGAGTGATGCCACTGTGATTTCTCGCTTTCAATGGCTGAGATAGGAGACAATGTGAACAGTCACTTATATCACGAACACTTTGTGAAACTAGTCAGGATGGCAGGGTGGCATGAAGGAAGCCAAGACCAAAAATAAGTCTTCTCAAAGCCCACACGAGATTTGGAACAAAACGACTTACGATTCTGCAAAAATGAAGCAAAAGACTTTGTGGTCAGACAGGTTAAAATTTTAAATTTCTGGTGCAATCGCAGTGTTATATCTAGTTCATCACCCACTTAACACCAGCCCTACAGTCAAGCACAATGTTGGCAACATCATTCCATGGGTATACTTCTCCTGAGAGTTACAGAGAATGTTATAGTCTGAGTCCGGCTGTGTTATTACCATGAATAGGGTTTAAGAGTCTGCATTCTACTTATGGTCCAACTCTTGATGATGTCATCCCACTTTTCAGCTATTTTTGAGATGTTACATACAATGGCAGGTGTTTGTTTAAAATTCCCTCAAGCCAGATCAAGAGCAATGACCATTAGGCCAGAGTCAGATTTATACAGCAGTTCACAGGTGTTAAGTTCACAGGTCCAAATACTCAGGCAACCAACACATTTAAATTTTTGCTCTTTAGATTTGACTGATGCTTACTGCAACTTATCTTACTGTTCGTAGTCTTCTGTTTGAGCATTCAAGTTAAAATGAAGTTTAAAATAGAGTACTCATCATTTTGTAATTCCACTAAATGGGACGGTCCTTATACTTTTGCAAGAGACTGTATATGAACGAGAATCAATGCTACATCTTTTTCAGTCTCTGAATTTCTTCATTAGTGTTAAAACAAGCCTAACCCAGCTGCTTTTAAGTGTGAAAAGGTAAAATTGTGGTGGAAGTATATTCTGCTGGATGTTATTTGCAGTCCCACAGATTGTTTGGTAATTACTTTGGATCAGCTCTGGAGAATAATCTTAATTCAAACATCTGAACCATCAAGCTGCAAGCCTTCCTTGCAACTGGATACTTCTGCATTTGTTCCAAAGATGCTAGGCTTTAGGCAGAGCTCCTAGCTTGCATCCACAAAACATCAATCTCCTCCAATCTCTACGTGTCTCCTTCCTTCTTTTCATCTCAGTCTGCTCATCTCTCCATTCCCCTCTTTGACAGGTGACGGAGCTTACACTTAAGGCAGAGGATTCAACCAACCAGATGAACTCAATCATCTGGCAGAAAGAAACCCTGCTAATTTGTGTTTTAAAGGAGTATTTCATACATTTTAGAAAGGAAGTGGTCATAGAAGGTAAAAATAAATGTTACAATATTTTTCAGGAGTTCCGTTAGATCTTAATGAATGCAATAGTGGGAAGAAATATGCATCAGGAATTTGGTGTGATGAGTGAATGGCAGTCTAATTGTGAGGATAGGCTGGACAAACAATCCCTCACTATTACGAAGAGTGAGCTAGGGTAAATGTGCTTACTGATGAGGAAGTGGGTGTGATGCAAGAGAAAGATATACGAATTGAAGTCCTGGCTGCGAGACTTACTGTACATACTGTACGTAGACTTATGTACTTAGGCGAGCAGAAGTGTGAGAGATTAGGATCTAACCTTCTTCCCAAACTTCCGTTATAAACTCTACAAATACTGCCTTAAAACTTAATGCAACAATGTAATGGTGTTAATCTGTCTAAGCAAAAGTAGTGGTTAATTCCATCTGGAACAGTTAAAAGAAAGAAAATACAATGCTTTGGTGATAGATCCTACTCCAGGTCTGTGGGGGACAAAGGGAGAAAGCAGCAAGAATAGCTATCACACTAACACAGCTCACTACTCTAACCTCTTCATTTCCAAATAACATTTTAAGATATGAAAACAGAAGCCATAATATGGATCCATCTCCCAGGTGTTGGAACATGGCAAAAACTAATTAATATTTATAGCCATAAATCACAGTGACTATTCTTCCATTATTTAACTTATCTTTCCAACATTAAATTCTATTTATGTTTAATGTTTTTTGAGGGGCATCATGTTTTTTAGCCTTATCTATTAAACATTTTGCTTTATATCTTTTTTATGAAATTATAAAAGGACTGCACCATCTCTGACCATATCCTGAGGCTTACAATACATTTATCTGCACTTGCACCTGTAGATCCTAGTCAGACCACACCACCTTTAAAGTTGTATAATCAGCTACGGTATTTGAAATTTGTTCACTAAATAATACCACATTAAAAGCACTTTTCTATCTTTTCCATCTAATGTGTTTGATCATCCTTCAAATGGTTTTATTTTCAACTTTAGTGTTTATTTCCATTTTATTCTTATTGAATGTCTTCCATTTATTTTGTATACTACAGTATATACTGTATGTACACTACATTTATGCATATATGTTGCTGATACTCTATAGTTTCTATACATATATTGTACATATGCCAGAAAAGAAGGTAAACTAATTAAAAGTCTGCATCACGTCTGCCAAAAACATCAACATCTACCTCATGACAATAGTTTAAAGCATTCAGTGATAATGAACAGCACTTATCCCGATTATGCCTTTGGGATAAGGCATTTAATCTAACAGCAGATATACGACCGTTGGGCTCCTAAAGACCTGCTTTACTGCAAAGGTTCCTAATGAATAGCTGAAATATTTGTTTTCCACAGCAAGCACAAGCATGTGTTTGATGTGTTTAATATCAGTTTATTTGTAAGGAGATTAAATTGCATATACTGTGAACACCCTTTCCAACAAATCGTAATCCTAGTATATTCAAATGGCTTTTGTTTCTCTTACAGCAAGACAAATACTAGCATCCAGTGTGAATACATTTTTTTTTATTGGCTCACTAAAATTAATAAGCCTGAATTAAAAAAAAAAAAACATTGGCTATTTTGGAATAAGCTTCCTTTGAAATTGAGGTAACTAGTAACAGAGTGGGCAGCATGGTGGTGCAGTGGTTAACACTTACTATGTTACTTAGGCACAATAATTTCTACTGCAATACTGTATGAGCTCTGAAACGACACTAGCTTCAGCAATCTACAATGCTTAAATGTTCCTACATTTTTAATCATTTATTGATAAAAACTAAATATCATTTAATATACAGTAGGAATCAATGTTAATGTAATGAAAGATTAAGCTTTAGGTAAGCAAGTGAATGCTGATGTCAAGCCATGCATAAAGTCTTGCATTTACCAAGATCTTCAAAAAACAAATTAATTTTGCACCTGAGCCAATTTTCAGCTTTTTGCCCTTTTACAATACCATTAATGATTTTTAAATAATTCTATCCTTGCAATAGACTTTTTCAACACATCTTAAATAAATTTGTTAAATTATAGCATGTATACTGTACATGAACATGAACATCTAAACATTTATAAACGTCAATACATACAGTAGCTAGGATGAATATTAATTTAAAATATTAATTTAATTTGCATGAATTTGTGAATGCTAACCCTAACCCTACCTGGGGTGCCAACTGAGCATTTCCGCGATCTATATCTGAGCCCCTCTGGACATCGGATTTTGACATGTTCCCAAAACCTAAAGTTATGAGTGGGGAAAAAAATCAAGACCGTTGATTAAAGCTCAAGCTTACAACTTTTGATGCCACCGACTCAGTTTCGGGATACAACTACCGCGTGGTGCACCTCGCCACCCAGGCCCCAGAGAGTTTCTAAAAAAAAAAATAATCAGATAGGATTGCAAAGCCACCCGTCCTAAACATGACTTGGGCCCCACAATCCTGCGCTGAACTTAAAAAACTTATAAGTAGTGTGTGAATGCTAACCCTAACCCTACCTGGGGTGTCCACTGAGCATTTCCGCGAACTCTATCTGAAGTTCTCTGGGCACAGGATTTTGACATGTTCCCCATACTAAAAGGTATGAATGGGAAAGAATCAAGACTGTTGATCAAAGCTCTTGCAATTAAATGAGATTCAATTATGCTTGGTGACAATTTTTGATGCCACCGACTGCGTTTCAGGATACTACTACCGCATGGTGCACCACGCCACCCAGGCCACAGAGTCAGTTAGAACTGCAAAACAACTCGTCCTAAACCTGACTTGGGCCCCAAAATCCAGCTCTGAACTTAAAAAAATCGTCTAAGTAGCATGTGAATTCTAACCCTAACCCTACCTGGGGTGTCAACTGAGCATTTCTGCGATCTATATCCGTAACCTCTCTGGGCATTGGATTTTGACATGTTCCCTAAACCAATAACTATAAGTGTGAAACAAACAAAACCATTCATCATAGCCCTTGCAAGTGAATGGGATTCAGTATAGTTTCTTAACTTTTGATTTGACCAATTCAGTTTTGCAATACAATTGTGAGTTTCCAAAAAAAAAATTCAGATAGGACCAAAAAACCACTCATCATTAACCTGAATTCAGCCCCAAAATACAGCACTGAACTTTAAAATTGTCTAAGTAGTGTGTGAACGCCAAACTTAACCGTAGCTGGGGTGTCAATGGAGCATTTCCGCGATATACTGTATATTTGCGCCTCTCTGGGAATCGGATTTTGACATGTTCCCCAAAACCAACAGGTTTGAGTGGGAAACAATTAAGACCGTTGATCAAAGGTCTTGCAATTAAATGAGATTCAATAATGCTTGGTTACATCTTTTGATCCGACCGCCTCAGTTTTGGGATACAATTACTGCACGGTGCACCGCACCATCCAGGCCCAAGAGAGTTTCTGAAAAAAAAATTCAGACTGGACCTAAAAACCACGCTTCCTAAACCTGACTTGCGCCCCAATAAACAGCACTGATCTTAAAAATCATCTAAGTAGTGTGTGAATGCTAACCCTAACCCTAGCTGGGGTGTCAACCGAGTATTTCTGCGATCTATATCTGAAACCTCTCTCGGCATCGGATTTTGACAAGTTCCCCAAACAAAAAACTATGAATGTAAAATATATACAAAACCATTCAGTAATGCTTAGTTACAACTTTTGATCTGAGCGACTCAGTGTTGGGATAAAATTACTGCACGGTGCACCGCGCCACCCAGAGTTTCACCCAGAGAGTTTCCGAAAAAAAATTTAGGACCAACAAACCACTTGTCCTAAATCATACCTGGGCTGCTAAATCCAGCGCTGAACTTAAAAATTGTCTAAGTAGTGTGTGATGGCTAACCCTAACCCTAGGTGGGGTGTCAATAGAGCATTTCCGCGATCTATATCCAAATCCACTCTGGGCATCGCATTTTGAAATGTTCCCCAAAGCAAAAAGTGAAACAATTAAAATCATTGATAAAAGCTCTTGCAAATATTTTAGATTGTATAATGTTTGCTTGCAACTTTTGATCCGACCGACTCACTTTTGTGTTAAAATTACCTTGTGGTACACAATGCCACCCAGGCACTGAAAAGTTTCCATCAAAAAACAATTCAGATAGGAGCATCCTAAAGATGACGTGGGTCCCAAAATCCGGTTCTGAGATTAAAAATTGTCTAAGTGTGAATGTTAACCCTAACCTTAGCTGGGGTTTCAACTCAGCAGTTTCGCGATCAATAACTGAAGCCCTCCGGGCATCGGATTTTGACAAGTTCCCCCAACCAAACAGTTTGAATGTGAAATAATCAAAGGCAATGATGAAAACTCTTGCAAATGTGTTAGATTCTATTATGTTAGCTTGCAATATTTGATCCGACCAACTCAGTTTTGGGTTAAAATTATCGAGCGGTGCACCACGCCATCCAGGCACCGAAAAGTGAGACAAAAAAAATTTCATATAGGAGCAAAACATCACTTTTCCTAAAGGTGACCTGGTCTGATCTTATAAATGGTCTACATACAGTGTGAATGTTAAGCCTAACCCTAGCTGGGATGTGAAATGGGCAGTTTCGCAATCAATGTCTGAAGCCCACCGGACCTCAGATTTTGACATGTTTACCCAACCAAACAGTTTAAATGTGAAACAAGCATGAAAGCTCTTGCAAATACAGTATATTCGATTGTATACTGTTTGCTTGCAACTTTTGATCCGACCTATTAAGTTTTGGGTTAAAATTACCGAGTGGTGCACCGCACCATCCAGGCACCGCGCTGGTCTTAGATATGGTCTAAGTAGAATGTGAATGTTACCCCTAACCCTAGGTGTAGTGTCAACTGAGCAGTCTGGCAATCAATATTTGAATTGTTTCAATATCTGAATCGGATTTTGACATGTTCCCCCAGAGAAATAGTATGAGTGTAAAACAAACAAAAGCATTTATGAAAGCTCTTGCAAATGTAATCGATTCTATGATTTTTGGTTGCAACTTTTGATCAGAATGACTCAATTAGATCTACAAAATAGTGTAGTCCATGGTGTATGCAATACGTTATGACCAAATAGTGCAATATGCAGTGCGCCAAATACAATGGAAAACTGACAATGTAACCTTACCTAACAATGACCATGAGGGTGGTTGCTGAACTTGACTACAGCTTGGCTGTTTAGCATTCATTGCCTGGAGGTAGAATCTGTTCCATAATCTGTTGGTCTTTGACTGAATGCTTTGATACCATTTACCAGATGGGTGGAGAGAAAACAGTTTATGACTTGGATGACTGGCGTCCTTAAGAATAGACCTGGCCTTCTTAAGAAATCTAGCTGAGTAGATATCCTGGATGTTTGGTAGCTCACAGCTAGTAATGAGCTGTGCTGACTTCACCACCTTCTGCAGTATTTTGTGATCCAGGTTGGAGCAGCTCCCATACCAGGCAGTGATGCCACCAGACAGGATGCTCTCAATAGTGCACCTGTAGAACTTCTACAACTTGGTCTGGATATGTGATGGCATGCCAAACTTCTTTAGGCTGCGGAAATAGAATAGGCACTTCCGTGCTGTTTTGACCACGATGTTGGTGTGGTGAGACCAGGTTACGTCTTTTGTGATGTTAACTCCCAGGAACTTAAAACTGCTGACCTCCACTACACTCCCATTGATGTATGTACTGTAGATACCTCCTCCCTGATATTTACTATAATCCACAATCATCTCCTTAGTCTTATGTTCAGAGAGAGGTTGTTATCCTAGCACCATGCTGCCAGGGTGTCAACCTCCCCCCTGTATGCAGGCTCCTCACCATCTTTGATCAGGCCGATGACCGCTGTATCATCCGTAAACTTAACGATGGAGTTTGAGTTATGCCTGGCGACACAATCATGGGTAAGTAAGGAGTAGAGGAAAGGGCTCCAGTGTTTAGAGTCAGCGTAGAGTAGTAGTTCTCAACCTTTTTGGACCAAGTACCACCCCTGATCACACCAAAGCATTCACTGGCATCTGTATTGAGGATGTTTCCTGTCTCACCTCAGTCCATTCAAACTTGATGCCCTTCTGGGTGAGCTCATGAAGTGGAGCAGTGTAGCACTTTTCCAGGCGCAGCTTCAAGCCAGTGGTGGTCACTCATTCGAAGACCAGGCCAAAGACAGAGGGTATTGTCAAAGGAAACTGCCATGCTGCATCAGGTTGTCCAGGTAGACAAGGCACTTTGTTGGGGGAATGGATTCGAAGACATTCTCCATGAATCACTCAAACACAGTGGGAGCATTACAGAGGCCAAAGGGCATAACCCTTAATTGACGGAGTTCTCATCCAGTCCAGCAGTAGGGATCAGCTCAACCTGCCAGTAGCTACTGCAGAGATCCAGCAATAAGAACCATGAGGAGCCAGCTAGGTGGTCTAGGGATTCATCATTCTATGGCAGAGAGTAGGAATCTTTCATTGTAATGAAGTTCAACTTCCGACAGAAGCACCACGCTCCGCCTCATAGAGTAGTGGGGTGATCATCACGGATCCCATGTCCACTAATGTCTGACAGGACTCACTCAATTCTAACTGGAAGGTGGTAGTACAACTTGGAGTCTACTGAGGACATGGGTTGCAGGTTGTGCACAAAAGGGCCAGCGCTCTTGCCCCAGATGACTGCCAGAGGGGCCAGAGTTGTCCCTCCTACACTGGTGCCCATTCAATTCCCTGCTGCACATCTAGTATCTCTCCAGGGTATCGACTCAGCTCTCTGGGTTGCTGGGTCTGCTTGGAGCACTAGGTGGTGAGGCCATACATGACGTGGCAATTAACCAGCTCTTTCTGGGCCCCCGTGGGGAAGCATGGATAGGCCAAGCATACTAGACAACTAATGTCTGCTGTGAAAGCCCCAAACCTTTCTTTCACCCTCCCTGCTTCATAGCCTGTTCCACTAGGCCTCTCCAGCCTTCCTTGACTATTGCACCCAGCCTGCTCTTCTCTCACCTCAGTCTGCATTTTTTGTGACACTCATCATACTCCCACTGGAGTTTATAGAGTTGTATTCCTCGGTCTTCTGAGCTTCACCCAAGAAGAGTTCTCCTGGCTTTCTACTCCGTTTTTCGACATCTTTGTTTCGACATTTGCCGCTGCAGTACTTTTAAGGATTCAGTGCTCCACCTGGTAGTTTTACAGAGTAGAGCAGTACTGCATCAGATTATTCAAAAAATAAAGAAATGCAGCACTGGAGTCCATGACACAGAAATTCCTACCGAGGTATACCTACTGACCCCTTGCACGTTCTAGATTGCTGCATCTGTATACTCAGTTACTCTTGTTATTTATGCATGGTTTGGTGCTGTATCAATAAATTGTATATTTAGAATCCATGTGCAACTGTAAATTATGTTTAATTGATTCCTAACAGTCATCAATCAAAGTAGTTTCATTTAAACCTTCACATCGCTACATCATTAGCATACATTAACAGATATAAAAGTACTGTTAAATATGCATAAGGAAACGGTGAAAGAATATTTCTCTTCATAGAATAATTCCTTCCATTTATATAGTACATTGTATTCCAAAGGATCGCAAAACAATTTCCATATGGGAGGGGTGCCACGTTATCACTCAATGACACATTCACCTGTGTGTTGCACAGCAGCTATAATTTGTCACCTGTCCAACCACAGCAGATAAGGAAAAAATGAAGAAATTACTTTACCAGTTGAATTATAGGAAATTTAAGAAAGGATATATTATCCAAGCCAGAGTTTGTTATAGCCAGGACACTCTTAGTAATGATTTTAATGATCAAAATCAGGATTTTGGTTAAATGCGTAATCCGAAGAACAGAACTGCCTAGAGGACATTGTCCGCGGTGACTGTACTAGGAATTGGTTTGGAAAATCCACCAATTGCACTTAAAGTAGAAGCTTGTTTTCCTTGAATGCCTCCCATTCCAGTACTGACCTGTCCTAACCTTATTTAACTTTTGAATTGGTGTGGATCAGATTAGAAGATGCAAATCTGCCATTCATATAGTTTTCTGAACACTTTTACGAGACTATTTTTAATAGTTTGTGTTAGGCCTCATTAAGGTCTAGGTTTGTAATAGTTTGTAATAATTCATGTAAAAACACTACTTTGCAGATGGTGTGACTGTAGGTGTTTCTTTTGAAGCAGCAGGGTATAGTTTAACAATACATTTGTATTTGGTCATTATCTCAGAGCTACGGTAGCAGTTCATAAAAGATCTGCTTGGTTCTTAATTAGATAAAAAATGAATAGAGCCACACAGCATCATTAACTATTTGGAGGTATTTCTCAAAGAATTTAACAAAGAAGGGAACATAAATGACCTGGAAAGCAGCAAACTGGGAACATAAATCAGATTAAACAAGGGCAATACACGAAAGACAGACTGTAAATTGTCAGTATTTCAACATGTGGTTCACAGAAACCTGACAGTAAGAAAAATACTAGAGCAAGTGTGAAAACTAATTAAAATGCTTGTAATCTCTGGAAAATATTAGAAAAACCTATATTCGTATATTAAATTTATAGCTGTAATCTTCACTGGTTTACTATATGCTGTATAAGGTAGAAATAAAGTGAAAATCATACCACAGACCATACCATAAAGTACCACAGACTAAATGAGAAAATAAAACAATTAGAGTTTGGTTCATAAAGTGTCTTAGGGTTTTTAAATTTAAATTGCT
Source organism: Atractosteus spatula (assembly GCF_055471065.1). Taxonomy (NCBI): domain Eukaryota; kingdom Metazoa; phylum Chordata; class Actinopteri; order Semionotiformes; family Lepisosteidae; genus Atractosteus; species Atractosteus spatula. The sequence continues at coordinate 61,772,800 of NC_142707.1, forward strand.
TTAACTAATTTATTAACGAGACCAGAATCTAAATCATTGAGATAAATTGAGAAGAGTAGTGCAATAGTACAGATTTCAGTGGTACTCAACTGATTAAATCACTAATTTTAGAATTTACCCCTTACCTCTACTCTCTGTTTAATATTAACCATTTATCAATCCAAACACTTTTATAGACCTAGTGCTCTTATTACTTATTCTGTATAATTACTTTTGTCTATAATTAATGGACTCAGTTTTTTCACCTTTCTTATAAATTGGTACATCACCAATTCTCCAGTCCTAGGAAGAGTGATATCGACAGCTTCTGAATAACATCACACTTCCATGAGTACAATTTCGAAGATACTATTGGTCCCCGAGGATTTATTACTCTGTAGTGCTTTTAGCACTAGAAACACTTGTGCTTCTTGTGTGAATACTATTTAATGGAGAACCCTCTGGCAGTCATCTGGGGCAAGAGCGCTGGCCCTTTTGTGCACAACCTGCAACCCATGTCCTCAGTAGACTCCAAATATGTCCTCTTCCTTGGACATGTTCACTTTTTCTGAGTGAAATACTCATTTCAAGCATCTGCCATCTCCCTTGCATTGTCTAGGAGTTCCCCATTATTTTCTCTTACACATTTTATATCATTTGAAATGGTCATTTTGTTGTATTTATTTCATTCTACTCCTTTTATTTAGCTGGATTATGTTTAGACATTGGATTACATTGTTTAAGATTCTCTTCAACCATTTGAGTGGGCAAATATTTTAAAAATATTCCCAACCAGTTTCCACTGATTGTACATCTATGATTCCATTTTATTTCTCTGTCACATTCCTTCAAATTCAGCTTTATTAAACTTGTAAAAGTATGTTTTGAACTCAACCGGTATAACTTCAAAATGTACTACACATCATATTATGCTCATAGTCCCATTATGTTGCTTCATTTGTTCTTGTAGGTGCTCTAACAACCTGGGTAAGAAATTTATTATTAACTTGTATATTGGTTCCCGCTTATTTTCCTATACTGTATGTATAGTGTATTTTGGGTTTATTTTGCACTTAAAAGCTTAATATGACTATACAGTGGTGAATAATAATCTGCATTATACTCATAACACTTTTAATTAATCCATATAGATTCAAAAACAGTACATAATACTACATCTTATCTTCTTTCTTCAGAACAGTATGTGTCCATTAATGAATTACATTCATCTTCATATTCGGTTAGCCAATTCTTTTAATTCCTAGCATTCAGGTATTGTCACTTAATTACCTGATCACTTTTTCCATTTTCTTTTTGATTCTCCCTTGGTCTGTGATCCACGTTGCCACTCTTTCAATTTGCTTTGGTTTTGCCCAAGAATGTGCCCAAGAAAACTCATGAAGTTCTAGTGTTCAGTCATGTACTCATGAGGAAATACTGTAACTCAGAAGTACAAAACAATTACCATCCCAATTTTGAATGACATGAGTATGACTTAACTGAACTGAAAGTACTTAAAACACTTATTTCAAAATGAAATAGCATCCAAAATGTATCTTATGCATAGAGACATGGGAAAGTTTACATTATAATCAAGTATAGAAATAATTCAAGTGATTTAAAATCCAGAAATGTGCTGAAAAAGCTAACCAAAACAATTCATTTTCAGCAATGAAAGTAGAACCAAAGGAAGCAAAGACATTCAGGCTAGATAGGACTGACCATAAAAATTCTTTACAGAAAAGGGTGGTTGGGAATTTGAAACAAAATAAGCTTAATTTAATTAGGTACTTGATTCACTAAACTACTAGCAGCAAAATAAGCAAAATTCATTGAGTGGCCTCCTCTTGCTTTTAAATTTCTCTTAAAGAGCTAAAGCTTTGGGCTTTTCTCACTTAAACGTGCAATTTAGAAAATATCTTCGTTTCCATTCCCAAAAGGCAATGGTGAGATGTTTAGTGGCACTGGATGATTAATATGTAATACCCAAGGTATTTGTTTGTTGCTTCTGCTGTCAAATGTATGAAAATGTGAAGAAAAAATACTTATGGGCATGACTTGCATAAACCAATATTATTGATATTAGTCAATGATCCAGTGCAATAGAAAATGCATGAATGTTGTTACCATTGTGATTTCATGCATTTTTAGTTAAAAAATACATTTTGAACACGTGCATAATACTGTCCCTACTCCTTACAGCAGGCATTTAGTGGCTGGGACAGAAGGGTTTCCCGTTCAGCAGCTTCTTGGGCAGGTACTTTATATAACCAAGCCAACATTTTATATTTTGCTTTCTCCTGGATTTGTTAGGGTTACAATAGGCAACCAGTCCACCTGTCCACCAATATAAAAAGTGGCACATGGTGCAGAGTAACACAAAAGTCAGGAGATGAATCGCTTTATATTATCACCACACAAACCAAGAAGTTCCACCTTCACCTCCCTGCAGCCATTTTTAAGCATTCAAAAAGAATCATAATGTATAACTCTGTATCACATAAACATATTATTACAGGGTTGTATTTGCAGAAAAAGTCCTAAAAACCATCAAGTTCAAGAGATGGTTTGTCAAAGGTGTGACACTGCTTCAAATTTCTCCCACGCACGAGTCTTGACTCAAGCAATAATTTGTAGTCATGACATTCAGAATCGGAATCACTCACACTATAGTCCTGACCTAGTGCCATGTGATTAGTCAGTTTGAACATCTGAAGGTTCCTTTTCATGCTACAAAGTTTACAGAGAACAAAACCCTGGTTTTCATTACGTGGGAGACAAACTGAAGAATCTGATTTTGCCAATATAGACAGACAGGTGAGCCACATACAGTAGATCAAGGCCATGGGGATAGAGAACATTGTCCCTTCCTATAAAAAAATATAATGAAGCATTATGCTTTTTGAAAAAGAGGGATCAAAGTCCAATGAAAATATTCCAAAATTTGAAAGAAACATAAACCACTTTAGCAATTCCTAATTTGGTATCTAGAAAGGTTAATTTAATAATTTAACTTTTTGTGTGGTGTTCTCAGTGAAAAACCAACAAGTCTAATTTAGTGATTAGAAAGGAAGAGGGGTGTAATGGAAAGAATGGGGTGTAAGACACAGCCAACAGATACAGTATGTAGACTTCAATAATGTTTAAAACAGGTTGTCCTTTCCTTGGTTCATGAAGACACAGAGGGTAGCACTGCTCACATAGGCCACGTCTAAGAATATGTGGGCTTTAACAGGCTGAACTGGAAATCACCACCATTCTTTAGTATGTATCGACAAGGATACATTTTTTCTGGAAGGTATTAAATAATACCTTGTTAATAGTGACATTCTATTGATTTATTATTCCGTAAAATCAAACTGATTTCAAAGGTAGGACTCAGTCACACTACAGCTATTAGTGGTGCAGATCATGTAGTCTTCACAGAAGAGAATAAATCCAATAAATCCAATGTAAGTCAAGGCAGTGCACTGGAATATTTCACTTCAAGGTCAAGAACTCATGTCATTAATCTTCTACCTGTATATTACTTTGAATGTACAAGTCCTGGGTGTTGATCATGGGAAAAGCAACACTATCTTCACAAATGTATTGCAAGAGATCTTAAGATTGAAATACAGGCAAAATATCTTATGTTTTATCGAAAATAAATCTTAAGCATCATTGAGTAGCTCATGGATCTGTTTCTGTAAGCATTCTTTTCATGGCATCAACATAAAAGACAAAGGTAGGTGAGGATTTTATTTCCACTGCATGAAAGTCAAGGTGGTTTGGTTGTAAGCAGGTAAGGAGCAACCCATCTTGTATTTGAGCCGCAAGCTTCTGCCCTGAGAAATCAGGTAGTCCACCATTGAGAAAGAATGTCTTGCCATCAAGTGGACCCTTGATAGTCTCCTCTACTATTTGTTGGGAGGAGAGTTGGATTTGGACACTGACCACCAAGCACTCACTTGGTTGAAGACCATGAAAGATCACAATGCTAGGGTGATGCGGTGGTACTTGGCGTTCATACCGTATTGTTTTAAAATTTGTCACAAAGATGGCAAGATGAATATCACCGCGGACTGCCTATCCAGATTGCCGATCTTCGTCTGTCCTGGAGAGGAGGGAGTTAATGTGACAGAGGTATCTCTTTCACCGTCCACAGATGGTACAGTACACGGTACATGGTACAGTTTAAACTTGTCCTCCACTTCAAGGCCAATTGCAACAAACTTTGCTGCTGTGCTTAGTCCACAGCACCATACTAAACCTGTTCTCAATTGCAACAAACACAAAGTAACAGCTGCTGCCCTCTAGAGGTGACTAAAGTAGTGGACTAACTACAACCACCTCTTCATATGGTTTAAGCAACTTAGTACCGTACTTGGCTAACGCTAGATCTCATTAGAAGGCTCCCGAATGTCGTGGAAATAATATTGTCACTACGTACTGAATTTATGCATCTGTCGCTTGGAAAATTATAGTAATATTTAACTCAAATTGCTTAACACTCATACCACATTTATTAATAATGAAGTTTATCAATACGTGTGCATTAACAAAAGTGTAATTTACTAATAATTACATTAAATGTCTATCATTATTACTAGCTGTGAATTTTAAGATATCCTAGGGAGTGAAGAGAACAGAACTTAAGCAAATAGCTATATAAATGGAGCGTGAGCCTTTAATGTGTTCTTTAAAATATGGGAATCAACTGAATAGATCTGTTAAATATTTTAATTAGATTATCAGAGGAAAGCAGGGATAATGAGGAAATGGATGGAACAGAGAGTAATATCTGTAGGCAAATGCAAGCATACGTTAAAGAAAAAAACCCATCAACTAAAAGTGATTATTTATGATAGTTCTTCGGAACACTCTCCCTTCTCTGTACATACATAGGGAGTTGATCAGCCAACATGATTTAGCAGAGCAACACGTCAGCAAGCTCTTCCCCACTTTGAAAGGAAGATGTTGGAACTCACTACAAAATAATTTAATTTGAAACGTACTGTAAGCTCCTACTGACACGGGAGGAGAGAGGGAAGTTTATTTCCAGATAAAATGAAAGGGCTCAAAAAGGCACCCTGTGGTAAAGAAATGTATTCACTTAAAAAATAGGAAAGCTTAGAAGGTCAGAGGAACAATAAATGCTTCTTTTTTTTTGCTCAAGTTAATAAGTTTAATTTCCAGCTAAACTTAACTTTACCGGTCATTAGTTGGTGTCTTTTGTAACGATTTAGCAATAGCGATGTGTTCCCTTGTTCGTCCGGAGTGTCTTGAACGTGAACTTAGTTGCCATATGTAACCGGTGTACTGGTACAATGGAATTCTTATTTACAGAAAGTCTCTCGATTGTTAAAACAAGTATAAAAACACAAAGGGCAGACAGTACATCAAGACAATATACAAACAGTAGACAATGTACAAGTAAACAGTTTGAACGTAAACAATGCAGACATGTAAACAATGACTGGAGATGTGCAATAAATAAGAAATCATAGTGAGTTAGATGGTGTAGGTGTGGTCTGAGGGGCATGGTTTGTTAAACAAAGGAAATTAAAGCCGCAATAGTACAGCAGTATTCTTTCAAATGCGCATCTGCGGTTCTCATTTGTTTCGTGCCTAATACTATAGCAATTGAGTATCTCATTAATAACTACGTACCCTCATCCGGTAACTTGTAGCCTTAATGCAGCTCTCAAGTTAAAAACTAACATTAATTTGTCAGGAACATTAGTTTAAATATAAACAAGAAAAATACAAAGTAATAATTGTATATCAACGTGGCCTACGTATTAACCCACTAATCAAATTAATTGAAGTGTCCTGATGCACAGTCCCCTTAAGTTCGGGCTAATTAGTACAACAACAACGCCGAGCCCTGGGAACCGCATTAAGCACAAGTTCAACTGAACTCCAACTTCGTTCCGCACGTTTTTTCACTGCGATTGAACTCAGAACTGGAGATGATCTCCACAAAGTACCATACTAACTAAACCGCAACTTAGTACACAGTTGTGTACTAACTCGGGAAGTTCGCTGCAATTGACCCTGAAGGTCTAACGTAATGTTTTCTGTTTATTCGTACTTAGCTGTGTGAAAGCGCTGTTTATCTGTCCTCCTTTTCCGCTTTGCTGTCTGACTTCCGGGTATGGTGGCCTCATTGGTCCAAACTCGATACCTGTTTTCAGCTCGGCTTTGTAGCGTCAACGCTGAGTGGTGCATGCGCACATCTTCCGGTAAAGGAAGTACCATTTTTACAGATAGTTCAGGGTTGTTATTTTTTGTACATTCTGTATAAGCTATTGTTTAAAGGAAAGAATGGATTAAATTCAATAAGTTTATCTTGGGGAAATGCAGCTCAATAATTTTTATGTAACAGTGGTACAGTCAGAGGGGGTCGGGCTATACGGTACCTATTTAGGAGGCGTCTCCCCTAGGTTAAAGGGGAGTTGATAGGACCTAAAAGTGTGGTAGGACTCCTAGTCTTTAATTCTTAGAGGAAAGGGTTTATGTTTTTTTGTTTATATTTATTCCATTTTGTTGTTGTTGTTTTTTTTTGCTATGTATAATTGTTTGTTAGTTTGTGGGGAGCACTATCCTAATAAATCATCACTTTTGCACCTAAGTGCTATTGTGGCTGAGCCATCATTTTGTTTTAAAATAACTCATTTGGGCACCCCTCCAGCCCTCCCTGTGACACTTGTGTTTATGTTCTACCTTTTCAAATATCTTAACACGAATCCTTGATCTTGCATAAAGTAATGAATGGCAGACTCAAACTTAATGAAGTGTGTTATTGCCTTTCCCTGCAACAATATCTGCACTTCCACCACTAATCTGCTCAAAGGGGGAACAAGTCAGTTTGCTGTATATACAGTATAGTCTTTTTATCCTTGCAATGAGAGCCTGATCTTAATGACAGTGACATTTATAGTACTGTGATACACATACAATATTATTAACCCAAAGAGCAAATGTCTATGACATTTCCTACAGGATTTCAATCCTACAGGAATCATCAGGCTGGTTAGAAATTATACGGAAATATAAAAAGGGTATATCTAACAAAACATAATTCAATTTAGGTTTGAACAAGAAGTTGTCTTAGCATGCATAATACAAAAAAAAACATGCACAGGGTAATCCCTTGCTGAAAAGAACAAAATGTAATTTTGCTGTTGTGCAAGTGTGAGGACTTGAAGGCTCAATAGCACAAAGTTTTCTTTTTCCTTATCTCAATCTCAGGTTGAACAGTTTAATATTCATGCAATGTCCCGTCCACAGGCTTCAAAAGACTCTCCGTAAGTCTCTAGCCCAGAGGTGTCCAATCTTTAGGCAATGACGGTCAATAATGCCAAGCTAGTAAAAAAGAATAATATTAACAGTAAAATACTTCACCACACTGTACATGGCTCAAATATTTCATGTTTCAATAGTTCAAATGTTTCATGTTTCTTGTGCAAGGTGTTTTCCTGAAAGTTATTGTCATAGTGAGGTGCCCCTCAAACAAGAATTAAATCTTGCCCCTCGTATATGACTATGTCACCTAGCAAATACGAATGGGGTGCTAGACCCCTCTACTTTACCACAGGTTCTGTTCATCTCCCAGAACCACCAATGCACAGACCAGCAACACACAATAGTATCCATAGTAATTCCCTCCTGTGTTGACATGAATTAGATTAATTTATTGTTTTTAATTTTAACATTTTACAGTAAAATTTCTTCAATTAATAATGTACAGTAATAAGTCAAACAGACCACTGTTAATAATGCATCCATGATTAATCAATAATCTGATTGGATGGTGGTTTTTTTTATGCACTTTAATATTAATAAACAGGGTTAACAAACTAATATTCAAGATGTTAATGAGAATTCAATGTTCTAACTATTTTTAAATTGGAAGGAAAGAATACCTTCATAAAAAGTATCAATCAAAGTATCTCGGTAATGTCAGAGTTGCACATTATTGATGCTAGCTGGTAAAAGGTGAGTACCAAAACAATTGTAATTTTGCATAGATCCACCCATTTGCAAACCACTTTTCCAATTCAGGGTCACAGGGAAGCCAAAGCCCAACCCAGCATGCAACAGACAAGGTGGGATACATCCTGTATGGGATGCTATTCCATCACAGGGAACACACAGACACACTGGCACCAGGGCCAGTTTTCACAAAAAGTTAATTAGCCTACCAGTATGTCTTTAGGCTGTGGGAGGAGACCAGAGCAATCAGAAGAAACACCCACATACAAGAGCAGAACATACAGACTCAGCACAGACAGGACTCCAGATGCAGAAGTGAACCCAGAGCCCAAGCACTGCGAGGCAGTAAGACTAACCACAAAGCACCATTGTGCTGCTCCTTTGTGTAGATGTGAAGGATAATATTTGTATAAATTATATTAAAGAAAATTTCTGCGTGAACAGTACTAATCAGTTTCTGCATAAAAAAATGAAAATTGAAAAAAAGCCAAAACAAATTACATGAAACTGAGATCTGAACAGAACAGATTAGGTTGTATTTGAAAAGACATGTACAAGATCAAAGTAACATTTCGAAGCGATATTTAGTCCTAAAGATTTTGGTAACCTTGTAGAGTATTTACTGTAGTTGCCATTATTGTTAGTCTAAATACAATTTATTTTAGGAAAGAGGATGAGGAAAAGGATTGACTTAACTATTCGATACTTTACTCACATTTTTTTCACTCTTTGTGGAGATGTTTCAATAAGGAAAGCAAGAAAAAATGTGCTTTTAAACAAACTCAAAAATCACTTTGAATGCATTGTTTTGTTCCACAAACTCAACATTTACCCAGAAGTTTCAGCATTTATCTTGTGTATTGATAGCTTGCTAAAGTGTGGCACTGATAAGTAAGACTGAGTGACTGTGGTGCCTATGGTTACCAGGTCTTTGAAGATCCAGGTCACTGTACTATTGACCTTTCTTGGAATTCCTAAATACTGCCTCATCAGTTAGCTTAGCCTGTGCTCAATCATCTGTACAGATTTTAGAATTGCCTTTCTCACCACATAGGTGTTAGTATTAGCAAAGAAGTCTCTAGATACTGATAAGGTATCTAACTGAGGTGAATGATTTATCACACTATGGGGTCTGTTCACAAAAGTACTTGATGACTGTCATAGTTAATCGGATTTTGTTAAAAACTAATAAAAGTTGTGAATTGATATTCAGAACATTATCAATGAAGGCAGGCGAAGTCATTCAAGAAAGAAATCTATCTCCCTCTGCCTCACAGGAAGGTCCTAGAGGAGTCATACAGAAAGCATTTTAATTTCACTTTCATTGCACTTTTAGGATTCCTGCAGGATTAGATGATAATGTCTACTGGATTCCTGTAGAATTGGTTTCTGGCTCCTCCAGGAATTCATACAGGATTTCTGCAGGATTCATTCACACTTGAAAAGTTCATTGTATGTGGATTCCTGTAGGAATTTCAATATATATCATGATACTGAGGAGAATGAAAGCAATGATTTTTTTTGCTAAAAATGCATCTATAGACATTGAGGTGGGCTGCAGTAATCAAATACTTTAGGTATATTGTACATGAAATCAATTTGTTCACATGCTGTGGGAGTATGGAATCAGCTACACTGCCATGTGGTTGAAGCTAATATCCTGGCATCAGTCAATAAATAACTGCACAAGGTTCTTTGATCTATTAGCCAACTACCAAATAGGCCAACTAAATTGCTTCTTTGTTTAACTGCTCTTATATTCTTAATACTGTATGTGCCCCTTGAGTTCTGACAGTGATGCACATAGAAAACATGTAAAGGAATGTAATTTTGCACACAGGCCATGAACATCACTTTTACTATTCAGAATTTAAGTTATAGTTTGGAAGACATTTTAATCTCTTTCTTGTCTGTTTTTTCATAGAACAACTAGAGACAAACGTTTCCTTATTAAGAACATTGTTGCCTCTCACTGACAATACTCAAGTTTGTTAAAATAAAATAATGGGAGATCTCTTTCCAAACTTACAAATGAACAGAGGGGAAAAGAAGGTCAAAATGGTCAAATACTGAGTGGTTCTGGAAATACATTGCTACAGAAAGTTCAATGTAGACAGATAGCAGCCTAATACATCATAATAATCCATTATCTAAACACTTTATCCAAGAGAGGGTTGCAGGGGATAATCACACCCCGAAGCACACATACCCAAACACACTCACACCAGGGCTGATAACTACCCAAACGTCAATGAACCTACAAGACCCACTGTATGCCTTTGAACTTACATCCTCCACGCAGATCACAGCCCAGGTCTAGAAATGAACCCAGGTTCCCCCCGTGTTACCTTACCACTGTGCATGTTTACCACTATACCATCTTGCTACTACTACTACACAACATTAGACTTTGTGAAAATTACACAGCAAGAAATCTGGGAGAGCAGCTGTATCCATAGCAAAATGAATTGCAATTTGAAGTATTTAAATATTATCTTCATCTTCTTCATCTTCATATTAGATTCATTTGTAGCACTGCTGTCCCAAAAGTACTAAGGGAATCCCTTTCCAAATATCCTTTACAGTACAGTGTAGGTCACAACAAGATGTATGAGTATACAAAGAAATAAAATATTTGATGCCAGTTACAAACATTTGCTAAATGTTCTGTCTTTACAAAACGATTTTCACTTTTTTGCTACTGAAGATTAAATGTCCATGTTCTGCAGAAAGGTTTTGCAGACCAAATATGAAATATGAAAATAATACTTTTCTAAGCAGCATATTTACCATATAATTGTTCATACAGTATATAGCATCTTGCCATTTCCCTTGTCCCAAATGTTCACAATATTGAGGGATGTCAACACTGATTTTTTGGTGAGTACGAGCTAAGGAGCTACAGAGTTCACATTAAAACCCAATTGTAAATTTATGAGGCAGCAAATTCCAAATTACTCCCCGTTTGACAGAGCAGTCTAGTTTTTACATCTCGAGTAAATCTTGCATGTTATTGCAAGTAATTTGACTTTAGCTTCTTGAATACCCAGACATATTGTGTAATTTTTTTAATTTTTTAAGTTTTCATTTATGTTTCCAGATTAATGTTTATATACTGTACTCTGTATAGTTTCTGTGTAACAGTGCTTAACAGCTGGGGAGGCAACATAGTGCTCTTGCTAGGGATCTGGAATCTGACAAGTGTTCATATGCGTTTCTTGTTTCAGACACGGTGATGTTGCATCCATGACCAAAGTATTTTACCCCCTGTGCAACTGCTTGTGCAGAAAGAAATAATCTTATGCAAGAGCTTCCACCGAAGAGATATAAGAACAGTAAGTGTGTTACAGAAAGCAAGTTCACAAAAAAGAGAGTAACAGTCAATGGATGAAAGCTTTGATAAAACATTCCTCTTGTGTTGATATAGCCTCCACTTGGGCACTAGACAGTCCCCTCTCTCCACAGTCCATGAGACACAGAGCACACTTCTCTCTGGGCTTACAAGGCATATATTTTAACCCACACCACACTATTCCTACTGTACAAAGCCCCACCCATTCTGGGAGAGAAACAGGACCAACATGACACTGAATACACGCAAGACAATACACATAAATATGCCACACCCAGTCAAACAGCAAAAAACCCAAACTCCTACAAAGTGGCACTGCACACCACAAGCTAGTCACATCCATCTACAGAGCTCCACAAGCTGCTGAACTGCATAAAGGTTTGTGGGATAAGCATTAGAAATTCTTCAAAAGAGAATCAAGTGACTCTGAAGTCCCCTTCTAGTCCTTTGTGGTGATTCAGCCTTGTTACAACCCCAATTCGCTCCAGTCTAGTAATCTTTATAAATGTATGCAAGTAATTTAGGGGTTAACTCTGTGACGGGCAAGTATCCCATCTAGGGAGAAAGAGGTGACAGTACTCTCACTCCACTTAATGCTATAGAAACCAGCCTGCCTATTCTCTTGGCTCAAGTATGGGCCTTGCTGTTTATTATTGACACATGAGGGGAGGACTCTCCTCATCCACTACTGAAGTGCAGCATAGGAAGTGTACTGGCTTGTGTTTGATTCAGTGTTCTGTGTTGCCATAGGAAATAATATTTTCTTGGCTGAAGCATTGATCTACGTGATTAATGGCAAATGCAGCAATAATCAAGCCTGACTATAAATATACTCCAAAACGGAGCTATTAATCAACAGGAGAAAAACAAAAGTGAAGTGTTTGTGGGGGGGAGTCACCCAGAAAAGGGAATATTCAGTCCACTGAACAGGTTTATATAATAAAAGATTGAGAAATGGTGAACTTATCTTTTACGTACAACAGAATGGATTAGGAAAACATTTGCCAAATGTTCTGTCTTTTCAAAAATATTTTCACTTTTTTGCCACTAGAGATTAAATGTCTGTGTTTTACAGAGAAGCCAAGTTTTAATATGAAAATAACACGTTGATGAGCAGCTTATGTACCCTATAATTGTTTATATGTACAGTAACAACTTTCTCAAACATGAAGAATATTGCTTCTAAACTGATCTTTTGTTAGTGGGGACTTAGGAGCTACAGAGTTCATATTAAGGCCCAATTGCACATTTATGGAGGCAACAAATTCAGAATTACTCCCTGTTTGACAGAGCAGTCTAGTTTTCTCAAGAGTCAACAGTCAAGTTTCTCAAGAGAAGAGGCAGAAATATGTCTCAAATATACTTTTTACAATTCAGACAACATTTGTAGGAATTCAAGCACTGAAAGAATTGTAATTATACTTAATATTTCTACATTCACAATGTAAGTCATGAAGATGGGTACATTACAAAACTGATGACTGATGCCTTTCAGTAACATTTTCATTTAGAGTTTAGTTTAAATACTTATTACATAATTTATACAGTACATTATCCTTTTAACCCTAAGAGCATATTAATAATTGTTTGCCATCTTTTATTTTTTAACCTGTAATGAAGCACTAATACATGTTTTATAAACCTATTAATGAAGTTGATAGCATGTTTAAATGTTAATTGACACACATGATAAAAATATTCAGGACCACATAAGAACATGAATTACAGATGTGAGGGGGCTGATTAAACTCATCTAGCCCATTTGGTTGCCATCATAAAACATTTTATTATGCATGTTTATTACAGTACATAGCTTCTTAGTATTATCGCCTCTTCCTCCCACAATGTAACATAAAGCAAGGGATCTACTCCCTGCCATCAGACAGCAAATAATGGCCAACAGCAGAAGCCTCTGCTTCCTGGTTTTTAAATCATCACCCAACCAATTGTCTTTTTCCTAACTGGTCAGGTGACTGATGATGGCAGGCTATTCTCCATAGCTTTCTGAGGAAAGTAGTTCAGGACAAAGCAATAAATACAACAGATTTATAGTATTCCTGGTTAGTATTGGTGCTTTATCTTTCTTTTGGATCTATTGCAGGCCTGCTTTTAAGATATAACTACTACAAGAAAAGGACACTTGGTTTTCTGAATCTTTACTAACTAATAAATCCAACTCAACAGCCATCTTGCAGTGATATACTATATGCTCACACACATTCCACTCTGACTACTCCATCTCTTGTACATTAGGAAGCTTTGTTAACAATTCACTGTATTACAATTAGTTTTGTCAGTACTACTAAAAGTATTGAGATTGTAATTCAGTCACAATAAATTAGACAGTGGAAAACAGGGAACATTATGACTGTTGGAATAACATGGCGTAATAACATACTGTGCCTTGCAAAAGTATTTACCTTCTTCCAAAGATATACCATTGTGTTGAATTGTAAATCATGTTGTGACAGACATCCTATCTGATACAGCTGTCAGTCATTGTGGCAGTGATAGCTGATGGCCGTGACCCACTCTATAAACACTTGTGCTGCCCTTCAGCAGATATGTATGAGGTAGATGGGAAAAGCCAGAGACACCACACAGCAGGGCTCTAAGTCAGCCCAGACAGTGAGAGAGAGACAGACAGAAACTCAAAGAAGAATGGACCTGAAATAGTAACAGCTATGTGATGTGCTCCAGAAACTGACAGCTGTACATGAGAGACATAGCAAGAAACAAACTATCCCGAACAGAGAGCTGTTTTTAATAGTAGTCTAGGCGACTGTGGACTGATTTTAACTCTGTTTTACTTTGTGAAAAAGCACAAAAGAATGCTACCACATTTTCGCTTGAATCCCAAATCCTGCACTGTAATTTATAGCCAGCCTATAGCGTACAAATACAGATTTTTTTAATGTGAAATTTTATTTAAAACCTAAATGTAAGAAATTGAAATCTGCAATCTGCAAGGATATGTTACACATTTAAATGTGTTGATTGTGTAAGTATTCTTTGCTGTGACAAACTGATCCTGAGCCTGACCAAATGGAAATCCTTTTTGGCTGCAAGTTCAAACAGTATGCCCACCCTAAAACTCACTACAATCAAAAATCCTCAGAAAAGGATCAGAAAAAAACATCCAAAGAACTGCAGGCTTCTCTTGCCTCAGCTAAGGTCAGTGTTCGTGACTCCACGATCAGAAACAAACTGGGCAAAAATGGGCTTCATGGTAGAGTAGCAAGGCGGAAACCACTGCTAACCATGAAGAACATAAATGCTCGTCTCTCATTTTCCAAGAAGCAGCTGGATGATCCCCAAACCTTTTGGGAGAATGTTCTATGGACAGATGAGTCAAAAGTAGAATATTTTGAACGACATGGGTCCCATTATGTCTGGCGTAAAGCAAACACAGCATTCCACAGTAAGAACATCATACCAACAGTCAAACATGGTGGTGGTAGTGTGATGGTGTGGGGATGCTTTGGTGCTTCAGGGCCTGGGAGACTTGCCATAATTAAAGGAACTATGCTCTGTATTAGAAAATTCTTAAGGAGGATGTCCAGTCATCCGTCTGTGAGCTGAAGCTGAAGCGTAGTTGGGTCATGCAGCAAGACAATGATCCAAAACACAAAAGCAAGTCCACATCAGAATGGCTGAAAAGAAGCTAAATGAAAGTTTTGGATTGGCCTAGTCAAAGTTCAGAGCTAAACCCAATAGAGATGCTGTGGCAGGACCTGAACTGAGAAGTTCATGCTCGAAGACCTACCAATGTTTCTGAATTAAAGCAGTTCTGTGAGGAAGAGTGGGCTAAAATTCCTCTACAGTGATGTGAAAGACTGATAATGAATTATAGGAAGCATTTGGTTGCAGTCATTGCAGCTAAAGCTGGCACAACCAGTTATTAAGGGCAATTACTTTTTCACACAGGGAATATGGGGGTTGGATAACTTTGTTTTTCAAATAAATGAAATAATCATAATAAAGTGTTATTTGTTCACTCAGATTCCCTTTATCTAATATTAGATTTTGTCTTAAGATCTGAAAACATCCAGTGTGACAAATATGCAATAATAGAGGAAATCAATACTTTTTCCTGGCACTGTATACTATATGAGTAACTCTACTGTAAGTAAATGAATTACAATAATTAAAAACACAATTGCAGCTCATGAAAAGAGGACACCTAGAAACAAAGGTGTCTTTATTTTACAGCCATCAATAGTTTCTCTCTTGGCCAGGAAATAGCTGAAGGTTAAGAGATCAATGGTTAAGCATTGATGTGAATTCCCAAGGTGAGCATGATAGACTTAAAGATGCCAGCCATGTTTCCAATTTACAGCCCATCTTGAAAATGCCCAGGCTGTTTTATTTACTGTTTTATCTCCCTGGTTTGTCAGTTGAGTTAGAAGCTGGGCTCGAAACTCATGGCTAATTAAACAGCCTTGGACTGGAGCCCCTGCTGTATCTCCACTGCATCATTTCTCATCCTCCCTGACAGGCCCCCAGCCTTCTCTAGGAAATGCTGCCCAATGAAAGTTCTAGAAAGGCCATTTCAAATGCATGAGCCTCTAACCACTAAATCCACCCCAATTGTGATGGAAATTGACTTTCTGTCAGGAAAGACAAACTCATAACATATGTGGCAGCCTTCGCCCACACTCTCAGCTCTGCTTGCATTCACTTTTCACCCATTCTGAGAATCGGCCACCTGTCATACATACACAAAAATTTAATGGTCAGCATACGGCATGACCTTTATATAGATGAGGGACATCATTTTGCTTTTTTTTTGCCTGTTTATATGTTGTATAAAAGTTAAATGCTACAAAAACAATGTAATGTAGCAGAGTGACTGAATACTGTATATTTTTCATTTTCATCTGATTACATATTATCTGTTTAATGTTGATTGTTACGGATTCTTAGTTGCTTGTTTCATTTTATACATTTTCTTTTTGTGTGTTCAATTCCTTGGGAGAGGGACCTCTTTATCTGTTGTTTTTATCATTATTTTACCAAATAATATGTCCTCAAATCCTGAGACATGCACAGTTTAAATTTACCAATTAAGAGAGCCTTGATTTCATGAACTGATAACAGAACATATTACCTTGTATGAAACCTATTTTAAGTAAACTGAAAATCTAATCTTAAATGATAAATTCCACAGCATACACCACAGAATCATTCATACTGTATGTGTTAAATGAGACAGCAGTGAAGTCCCAATTGTCCTAGAAGATTATTCACATTAAGATTTAAACAAAAGTAATGCTTGTGACTATTAATATACCCAATAATGGGATGATTAATAAGGTTTGTTCTATCCTGCTCAACTGAATGATGTTGTGAAGATTTTATACTCAGTCTTTAGCATTCTTATTCTGACACATAATGTATATTACTCAGATCAAAGAATTGTTAGGCTCATTGTACGTGCAGAACCTCAGTTGATCTCTGAACATACTGAGCCATAGAAAGTATCAATTACCTTTCTTATGATTGGTCAAATTGGGATGTATTTAGTGAAGTCCCACAGGGATCTGTGCAAGAACCACCACATTTCCTAAATTATATTAGTGATCAACACAATAATATACCAGGAGTGATCATATGAGATTCAAAAAGAGTTCAATAAAATTCAGGACTGGGCAAATACCAAGCAAATGATGTCTAATCACAAATACAGAGTAGTACAGTACATGCAGAAATACAGTACAAACAATATACTTCTTCCAATAAATAGAACTGAGTAACTGAACTACTATCAATCGGGCTCTATGGGCCAAATGGCCTCTTCTTGTTTGTAAACTTTACATTCTCATGAAAACATTCATTCTTTTTTAAAACAGGATCTGTCCTCTTAGCCTCTTCCCCTTGACAACCATAGCAAAACACGCCTTCATATTGTTATCGATATTAAAACGGCTATTGAAGTGTAATATTCATATTTCCATATTTGTAATACCCAGCTTCTAAGCAGGAAGTAGAAAAATGAGGTATTTGCTGAACTTTAGGGGCTTTGAAACACATTGGTTTATGTTAATTAATTTCGTTTTTGGTAAATCATTAAGAGTATGAGTCAGTGAGAAACCAGGAAAAAAGCCAAGTAGGCAGAAGCAGGAGAGACAGAAAGAGAGACAAAGTATAGAATAGAATAGAAGTGATTTCACAAATAGAAGTAGAAGAAAGATACAGAGGGAGGAAAAGAAGCATGTACCAGGAGAGAAGACCTTGTTCTGATCAACCATAAAGACCAGATCTACTTACATATTTAAATCATGCTTAAGAGAGCTTGCTGTTGTGTCATTTTATGAAACTCAGATTTGTAAAGGTTAAAGAAGTTCTCTCCTGGTAGGTGGATGCATTTTTTAGAATAGGGAGATAAGATTGCATTCACTTTGGAGCATCCAGATCTATAGGAAGATATCTCAGGGTTATTTTCTGTTTTATTTAGGATGCAGGTCACAATTTAACAAAATTTCATTATTGTGAATAATTAGAGCACAATTGTGAAAATCTGTGAATAACCTTTCTTGAAAATCATTTTGTCAGACGGGCCGGTGAAACAGTAGTGCACAATCAAGGAAAATTCCAATATGTAATGCTTTTTGCAAACTCATTAAAAAAATCTACAGCGTAAAGTACATTTTATATTTTAAAATAAAAAGGGCCTCTTAGGAGTAAAAGGAAAGGAAATAAATGTGAAAACATCTTATGGGTTGTCATGGATATGGAGGAACCCTGACATTAAATTAGTATATATTCATCCTAAGGCCATTGTTTCATTCCAACTACCTCTTAAAAGCCTCTTAAACAAAATTGTTTTTCAAGTACTTTAGGAAAATAAATGTAGTAATTTTGCTCAAACTGTAGGTTTGCCCAAGGCAAGAGTGCTTCTCTTGTGTGTTGCAAGGCTTGCTGCAGGTATGTGTAAGCAGCCCCTCATCTAGTGAGGCTGGTGGCTACAGGTGTGAACTGTGTAATGTGGTGGATTAGCAAGCGAAGGAGAGTGAATAAGATCTAGGAACCCAGAAGGGGATCTACCCACAAGACTTTAAAAACAGCCTTTCCTGGAGGCTTTGTATACATCTAAAATAAAGATTACTGCCAACAAAAATCCAATAGTAAATTGATCAGCTTACTCTTATTGTAATTTTATTGTACATTTGTTAAACAAAACTTTATCTTGTGGTTGTGAGTCATTGTAGTTGAAAATAAAATAAGTCCAACAAAATAGACTAACTATACAACTAGACTTAGTTTTAATTTGGGGTAGTAAAATTAGTTTCTGTCCCACTGTTGCTCATGTGTGTAAAGGTCTTTATGTTTTAGCCAGATGTTCATTTAACAGGAACCAATGGAAACATGGCCAAACAATGACTGCAACATTTGTAATTCCCATCTGCTGAAGATAGTGCAGCAGTTAATTTTCCAGAACTGCAGCACATCCCAGCATTGTAAGCTGTGCAATCATTCCATTAGGACTGAATTTTGTTAGTTTTTATGGGATTCGTTGGCATCAAAGTTATTGCTAAGAGGCCAGTAGTCTTTTAGTGCTGTGTCTTGTTTTCCTATAGTGATTTAACACCTTTCCAAATGCCTGACATTACATGTGCATGAAAGCAGGTAAATGTTATTATGCTTATGTAAATCACCAGCCCTATTTTTTTCACTTTGCTTTTGACAGGTATTAAGAAATAGAAGGCAATACATCTGCATTTCTTCATGTGCATAGACACGGAAAAGAAGATTAATCACTGATACTATGGCTATAAACTGCAGATACTGTTTTTATGAAGTCACATCCCCTGGAATCTGTCGGCCAAAATCCCTTTCGCCACATTTCTTGCCTCTCTACTCATTCCCACAGTGTTTTTCTTTTTTTCTCCTTACCTACCCCTGTGATTTTCCTTTCTTGTCTTTCAGTATGAAATTAGCCATCACTTCTTTCTTATTTATGTACCTTAATACTCAAACTAAACTTTCTTTTGTTACTTTCCTTGAACCTGTGATTATCCTGTTTTTTAAGACAAATCACTATAGAGAAAAAAAAAAGAAGAGACCATATTCAGAGATTAACCCTATGCTAAATCATAGAATACCTCATTATGTTTAGAAGTTCAAAAACAGTTAATTGTACCTAATTGTGAAATACTGGTTGTGTTGTAACGGGATTATTAAAATAGCCTGGGCCAGGACACCAGATATACTGACACAGCCTAAGGTTAAAAAACACAATATATTTACAGTGGGGGAAATCACAAACCAAAACACCAAACAAAAAGCCTAGGTGCCTTTTTTTAGCTCCTGACTAGATTTTTTCAAATTCTTAGCTATTATGTCAGGCAGATAAGCTGTTTACCAGTCTAAAAACAGATCTCAAATTTCAGCTTCTCTCCAAGACTCCACTAAAAACAAAGTTTGTCCCTGAGACTCTTTGTAACAAACATGTTTCTAAAAAGTTTCTTGCTTGGTTAGCCCTCTGTGTCCTTTGTCCTCTTGGTGCCTCTGGTGCAGCTTGCATAACAGCTTGTCTGACTCTGGCTGATTGAGAAAGCCTCTGTTTACACTGTAACCTTACCAAGTTTTTCCCAGCTACTGGTCAAAACACAGAGAGCTGCAGAACATTCCCCCCAACCTTCCTGGAGAATGTATCATTTTATAGGCCATATACAATTTCTTGTATTAGGAATTTGTCTTTTCGCATACCCCAACTTGCTCTCCATGAGACACACAGACAGGGAGACAAGTTTGGGGTCAGAGCGCAGGGTCAGCCATTTATATGGCACCCCTGGAGCAGTTGGGGTTAAGGGCCTTTCTCAGGGGCCCAACGGAGTAAGATTCCTCTGCCGGCCATGGGATACGAACCGGCATCCTTCCAGCCATAGGCGCAGATCCTTAGCCACAGAGCCAAGCCTGCCATCTTACCTAAATCTGCTGTGCTTTTACAACTGTCATGCAATAGTTTTCAACACATCTTTTCTCTATCTCATTAATGTACATTTGCTGCCATAGCATCAGTAATTCTGTCATGTATGTGGCGAAGAACAGAATGCCAACTGTTCTTTGAACAAAATGAAGATCAAAGTCCAGTTGTCAACACCAGGCCTAAAACACAAACATATATATAGAGTACAGTACTGTATATCATAGTAATCTGACTGTATTCTCAGCAACAGACTGCAAGCATGGGACACCCTTATAAAATTAAATGTAATATTTAGAATATTTTGAGTTGGTCTCTTCCATACCTTGACCTTAACTTCTATAGGTGGCTGAGCAGGATGACATGTTCTGGGAGATGTCTTAGAATGATTAGGTATATGATAGGTACATTTTTTGTATATTTTATAACTTTGAATGCCCAACATTCTTCAAATATTTTAGGAATTTATGACTGTTGTATGCTTGCAGACCTTTATAGCTTGCTTCTGATTTGGTAACTTTTATTTGTGATTAATGTCTACTCAAATAATACAAACAATTTCCATGAGCTTAAAATGCGGCTTTTAGCTTATTTTATTTAGATACTAACAAATGACACAGATGATATGTATTATGTATTAATGGATCATTGTTTGGTTGAGGGTTGTGGTTGATTATATATGACCTTGTAGCCCCTCTTTCAGAAATCTAAATTAACTGTGGCATGTTGTGAATGTGTATTTATTCCAATTAATCAATCTTGAATTATTTTCTTGTAAAGTCTGACACATCACAGGCTTGTAATCCCCTCCTGCCTCAGGCTCTGTAATCATGTCTTTCTTTCATCAGGATCTTTGTGGTGTATCTTTTTTTCTTTTACTTCGTCTTAAATTCTTTTCATCTGCCTGGAACCACAGAGCTTTGATTCTCACAATTGGGTATTATCCTTCCTTTCAGATGTTTACCATTTCTGTAATTTTGTTCATACTGTTTCAAAAGACATACAGTATATAGATAAGATAGCAGGGTGTTCTAAAAGTCTATTGTCAATATGTCAGTTTTACAATGGGGCATTAGAGAGCAATGAGTGAGTAAGATGCACCAACCAGCAAATTAATATTTATAGAGGCCATACCATCTATCTAGCCTATTTGGTAGTTAGAAACAAATTGACCTAAGCCTTTCGTCCAGCAGCTTTTTTAAATAAACAAGGGTAACAGCTTCAATAATATGGCCGTATAGCCCGTTCCATACTCTGAAAATCTTTTGTATACAGGAGCACCCCTTGTTTTCACTTTTAAATGTACCTCTAAGTAGTTTCCATTTTTTTCTTCTGGTTTGTGTCTCAGTGTTGGTTCTGAAGAGGTTCACTGGGTTGACTTTGTCAGTACCTTGAGGGTTTTGAATACCTGGATCATGTTCCCCCATAGTCTTTAGGTTAATTAAACCCCAGAATGTATCTGGTTGCTGTTCTCTGAATGGATTCAAGAGCAGCAACATGTTTTCTATAATGTAACTGTAACGGGCAGTCACTGTTTCTATAAAGAGCTCTGTATAAATGAATAAGGACTGAGACCTTTACACAAGAAGGATGAGAATTGTTATGACTTTTTTCTTTATCATGGACATTTAGGGTTTGTATCTGTTTTTACATTTCAGGATAAGCAAAAATGTTGCATTTTTGCTTGTGGCACTACTAAATGTTAATTTGTACTTGTGAAAAAAACTGGGGCTTTTGTTTACAGTTCAGAAAACATTTGACCTCTTTTTTGCATTCTGACTTACCCACTCCTTTTGTTTTCAACATAATGTTTCAGTGCTGTGGCTCCTGTGTGATAAAGTTTGTTTAGATCTTACATTCCTTTATCTTACTGGCAGCAGCCCTTGAATCTACGATTTATTAGACATTTTGCAGATTGTTAGATGGATATTCATTGTATTGAGTTAGAATCAAGGGTAGCCCAAAATGTTAAGAGCAAACAATTACAATTTAGGCGCTTTTTATTTCAGTAACCAGTATTATTAGGATTTCAGCTGGGAAACAATGTATTTTAACATCAGTCCAGTCTACCAAAATGATGCGAAACCCTCTGTAGCACTGGAGCACAACATCACAAAACCTATCATAGATTCAATGTACACTTCAAGTGCTAAAAACTAATAACTGTAATAAATTATATATGGGCTCAAACCGCTGATTCACAATTTGACTGACTGGAGCAATAGACCTATCTAATGTGATTAAAAAAATCTTAAATATGTCGGTAGATTACACACCCAGACAATGTCCTTTGAATAAAATACAATGGATATTTTTTTCCTTTGCTTCCACCCTTGACAGAGAAGAGATTCATGAATTTTAATCGCTTTTCACAGGGTGACTCAATGAAAGTTAAGCTTGCACAAAGACTTTTATTTTCCAATTTGAAAGAAATCAACAGCATGGTTTCTGTCCACTAAGGAAATAGTAGATAAAGTGTATAGCATATATCTACAGTATACTGTATACATGATATGTATCATACTGTACTGTATATACTATATCACTAAAAAAAAATCTGAAACAGTTAACTAACTTCACATAATGGAATATTGGCTATTTTCTATATTCTTTGTGACATCTCGTGTATATTGCATGTAATTCTAACAAAAACAAATCAGGGGAACAAATAAAATGGATTGAGCAGGTTATGCATGACTGCACCCACAATCTCTACCGGAGGTATTCCTGACAACGTACTTGAAAGACTTCTACTTGAACACATCACAGCTACCAAACTAATCAGCTTGACTTAACACCGTGTGACAGCCCCCCTCTTTCATGCTATATCAAGCTGTCATGATCTCAGAAAAAGTGGTGACTGAATCCATATGATTTGGAGAGTGGACAAATAGAGCTGTTGGAAGAACAAATGGAGCTGTTGGAAAATGTCTCATCTCTTCAATCATTTATCCTGCAAACTGAGGAAAGGCTATGGAACATCTCTAATTTACTACTGATTAATGAGCATGTCCATGCAGCATTTTACTTATGAAAATAATAAATAGAGTTTATGAGCATAATTATAGCTGTAAAATTACTGAGCCACCAATAACTGTAGGGTAAAGAATACCTTTTGCAGGAATCAGAGAAAAATATCTGCAGTCCTGTGAATCATGTCTAACTGCCATTATGAATTCTATTACCAGATTGAACTTCATATTGAGTAGACCACAATATATTTTCTATTTATTTTTACACCTTCCATATCATAAAGCAGCTATAGCAATAAGAGTTATTAGATATTGCTTTGTATTTATTATAGAGTTCCAAATGTTGTCAAAAAGTTGTCTGGTTTGGGCACAGAGGAATCTTAATTTTCAGAATGTTTATAATCTTTCTCTCTGAAATATAAGAAAAACGACAAAGACATCCATCCATTTTCTTACCACTTCATCCAATTTAGAATCACAGAAGAGCCAGAGCCCATCTTCGCAAGCGACAGGTGCAAGGCAGGATACACCCTGGATGGGACACCAGTCCATTGTAGGGCACACACAGACACAAACACACTCTCTCACAATAGGACAAATTTTCCCAGAAGCCAATTAATCTACCAGTATGTTTTTGGACTTTGGGAAGAAACCCACTCAAACACAGGGAAAACAAACTCCAGAAAGGCAGCATCCCAGGTCTGGATTTGAATCCAGCACCCCACTACTGAGAAACACCAGTGCCACCACCATAAAAGCAAAGCAATAGATTGATTTTCTTTTAAATGAAAAGCAAAGCAACATTTTGAAGCAAAATGAAAATGGTTAAATGCATTTTTAAAAGTTATCACAACTCAAGAAGATCTTAGAAGTTCTTAAACTCTAATTGAAACTACATTGTTTGGATGGAACAGCACTTGGTTAACAGGAAATAAAGGGCTCAGCCACCCTTTTGAACTGTGCTAGTTTGGCATTTGTTTTCATTTCAGTGTTCTAATGAATTTTACAACAGAAAGAATTTCCAAAAGTGTTGATCTCAGCGTTAGGAAAAGCAAATCCTCCCCAGGTGCTCCCTAATCTGCTTGGCTAATGTAAACCTCTGAACCGCAGCAGGGGCTGGCAGGAGGTCACTGTGTCATCCTTCTGAAGGGATCTTGCAGGATGAAGCAATTGCCTTGAATATTCACACAGTGGTCCGGCTTGGCTGCTTGCATTGGCATTCTTGACATTAATTAATAAGATGTCATGGAGGAGTGGAACAGAAAACCAAATCCTAGTTAGTGGGTTGCATGATCTACATTGCATATCCTTGATTAGGCTGTCATGTCCTAATAGGTGACTGGCACTTACTGCAATAATTCTAAATTCATATGCATAGGGAGGTACAACTTGCACTGTATCTCTTGGGACAGGGTCTGGGTATAAAGGGGATGATTACCTCACAAACTAATAAATCCACCTGTAGAAAACAAAGTCATTTTTATGAAGATGTGGAAAATAGATTTAGTTTTTTTTTGCTTACCATGTGTAGTACCCTTTCACCTTCTGCATACAAGAACTCTTGTTAATAATTAACAATCACTACATGTGTGTGTAACCCCTAGTTTTGAAAGGGCAAATATTTAATCAACCCAGTTCATTCCTACAGCCTTGAAAATACTAAACACTAAACACTGAATATGTAAAGATTGAATGTACTGTACTTGCCTGCAAAATAGAATAATACTAAATAAAACTAAAAGTTCAAATAATGCTTAAACATGCAGGCTATTCAGATTTTCAAAGAATATTTATTAAAGTTTCATTGCAAAAGTAACTAAATTAAACCAGGTTTATTTAAGGCAGATGAGCATTTTCTAAATGGAGCTGTTTGTATCATAACTGCAATCAGAGTTAAATGGTTTGGGGAAAAAGCTGTGCGGTACCAGATGGAGAACTTCAACACTTGACCTGTATCATAGTGAATGAAGAAAGTGCAATTTAATGAACAGAACTTTCCAAAAGGGCTGATTACACAAGCAACAATAATTTAATTGCACACTGAGAAAATCTCACAAAATCTTCCAAAACTGGATTTGCTTATAAACAGTGATGCCACTGGCAGTTTTGTTATGGCTACAGTGGGCTATGCCTATAAATCCACAAATTCAACTGCATGATGCTACCACAAATAAAGAGATGTTTAAAGTGTGCAAGCAGGATTATCAGATCATCATGTTGGAAAGCCTACATGCTGTATGTGATTAGGATTAAAGAGAAGAAAATTGTAAACTATTGGAAATATTTTGTTATTAATGTATTTTGTTATATTTTGTTTTGTGTTTGATGGCCTCTCATTTAATTGAGGTGCACTATAACAGAGAGTGGTATAATAGAGGTCTTTCAGTGATGTATATTCCCAAATGGATTTAAATGTCATAGACATACTGGCATACAATCACTTCTTGCATGATCTTTTTAGGTGCATCGGGGAAGCAATGTCTTATTATTTTTCAGTCTAGAATAGACGTAAAGCTCATACCTTGCATCTATAAAATGATTTCTGCTCAGTTTTGAAATGAAAACTAAATTTTCTATTACCCATACTGTATGTGGAGGAAAATGGCTTGAAACTAAAATATATTTCACTTTTTTCAATTAAAAGTATTGGTCAAATTAAAAAATAAATAGAAAAAAGCCTACAGTACATCACTACTATTATGAAATCTATAAAGTCATAAATATTTATATAGAGCATCTAGTGAATATATTATTGATAAACAAATTCATGATGTGAGCATATTGAAATTTTCAAAGACGGAAATTAAATGTTATTTCAGTGTTTGTGAAAATGATTTTTCTAAAATTGCAAAATGTAAGCAAAGAAGGAAGCAGAAAAGAAGACACAGTACCTTTGGTCTTTGTATAAAGCTGTGTCATGAAATTGAGAATTATGCTTGGAGACATTGTAATTCCCAAGATTATTCTGAAGATTCTTCATTGTCTGTGAATCTGTAAATTTATTTAATTATTATTTGCAAAGTGTTGCAAATGGGCAACAGTATTTACCATAAATATAATGTATTGGGTCACATTTAATACACAAAGTATGAGAACCGTACTGTACAAGACTTATTTTTATACTTTATTACTGAAGCACATGTCGTTAAGTGCTACTAAAAGTGATGCATGAATTGTATTGGCTAGTTATTATTTTTGAAGAATCTACAATAAATGCTTTTAACAATTTATCTCCTAAGGTCAAGCTGCATATCCTTTGCCTGTCAGCGGGAAATGCATAGCAACTGCTGTCCGGTCATGATTTCACATAACGTCTATGCGGAACCTGTAACATCCTGTTTTGTGAATGCTGAGTTCTGGCAACGTGCCATATAAGGAGATCTTTTCTGTTAGACCAGCATAAGAACGGAAAGGACTGAGTTGACAATTAGCAAGTCATATGATGTATGTGCTAATACTTTTTTTGTTACACTGTATAAAAAGACTAACTTTATAACCGTTCGGGGAGACTGGCTTTGGTAAGCTACTCTGCAAGCGTAATAAACGACTCTTCTTTCACCAACATTAGAACTCTGTCATTTTATATGACACTACAATTTGGCGCTGCGAGAAGGGTACTCCCAGCTTAGGGGACTCCGTCTGGCGTTGGAGGGGAAAAGTTAGGCGCCATTCTCAAAGGAGATAAGGACTCGTCTTTTATTAAAAGTCTCTTCTCCTCTCCACAATGCTGAACGGTATTTCTCCGATGCTGCCTCGAGTACAGTAAAGAACAGAAGGTCTGGGGTTGTGAGAAAAGAGTCGTTTAGTAGAGTGCACTAGGGACGCGTGGTAAATTTAGGACTTCAGTGGTTCGCGTGAGTTTTGCCTGTCGGGTTGAGATAGAGGAATTACTGGGATAGCGTTCCGCCCATGCGGTGTGGGGCTGCGCAGTAAAGCCAGGACTTCAGTGGTTTGCGTAGTTGTTTGCGACTCGGGGTTGAGGAATTGTCTGGGATAGCGTTCTGCCTGTTTTGTGTGGTAAACCTAGAGCCAGAGTTGCTCTGTTATGCGATAGTCATCTTAATAAAGGTCTAAGATGAGTTGGTGTAGAGACAAGTTAACGGAGGTTTCAGACTGGGTATCGGAGAAAAAGAAGTTAAAAGATGTAGAAGAAAAGCTGAAATGAAATATGGTCTGTCTGATGGAACATGGACAGAACCAGGATGAAACAGTCAAATAGAATCAGGTACAAAGGCAGAAGTTTAACAAATAATTAACTGAAATGAAAAAAATTATATATGCAGAAAAAGCAAAAAGCAAAAGAAGAAATAGAACGCCTTAAGAGAGAATCTGGGAGAAGGGTGGGAATAAGTGTGGAGATTTTTGAAAGAGCATTACTCACCGAAAACAGATTGGAGAAAAGTAACAGCATGTCACCAGAAGGAAGCTGAAGATGTTTCACATTTTACAGAAAGGGTTATAATTTACCTTATGGACAGTTGAATTTGCTATCTAATTCTCTATTGTAGTATTGTAGGTTGTTAATTGGGGCTAGTGAATAGGTGCTGTATGCTTGGGGACCTCCAGTAGAGGGAAGACACGACCTGGTATCTGGTGAGTGGGTGTGGGTAAAGAAGATACCCTGCCAGATGTTGCAACCTCGATGTAGCACTTGATAGGTGGGACCATAACGAGTGCTACTGACTACCAACTCTGCCATTCGAGTGACAGGATGAGATCGCTGGATCTACGAGTTGCACTGCCACTGAGCCACTGCACCAGAGACTGAGTGAACAGAAATAATTATATTGTTACTGTTTCTGTGTCTGTCGGGCTTCCTCAGGGGGGGTGCTGACAGAGTGCCTGTTAAGCATAAAGAGGGTTACTCTAATGGGGAATATGGAATCAATACCTTCTTGGTGTTGTCATATCAGCCACAAATAATAATCAAAGCTCATGTTGGGTTTGTATTGCTATACAAAATGCTCACAGGAGTAATCCCCTTTGATATATGTGATTATTTAGGTTTATTGGCAAGGGTAAATAGTTCTGCTTTTAGTCTGAGTGTGACTCAAATGTATTAGAATGGAACTAACCGTATGCTTTCCGCTATAGTCACAGTTTTAGGCCATCCGCTATGAGGGTGATAAGCAGCTGTATGTAGTACTCATATTCCAGATAATTCTGAACATATCACGGACTTAGCACAACACATCCATGATGTAGGACAAAAATATCATGACTATAATCCAGATGACTGGGGAATGGGAAAGTGGCAGCAGTCTGTGTTCGGAGCCTGGGGAGGATCACTGGTACAATATATCTTTATGGCCTAATACTATTAATCATTTTTATTTTATGTATTCACTGTCTTAAAGCTGTATGTGCCAAAGTAACTAACTCTGTTATTATAATTCAATATAATCATGACGAGGACAAGAATCTCATTGTTTAGAACATTATTGGTGTCGATACAATATGTTCTAAGGAGGGAGTGAAGAATCTAGAATAAATGCTTTTAACAATTTATCTCCTAAAAGTCAAGCTGCACATTCTTTGCCTGTCAGCAGGAAACGCATAGCAACTGCTATCCGTTCATGATTTCACATAACGTCTATGCGGAACCTGTAACATCCTGTTTTGTGAATGCTGAGTTCTGGCAAAGTGCCATATAAGGAGGTCTTTTCTGTTAGACCAGCATAAGAACAGAAAGGACTGAGTCAACAGTTAGCAATTCATATGATGTATGTGCTAATATTTTGTTACACTGTATGAAAAGACTAACTTTATAACCGTTCGGGGAGACTGGCTTTGGTAAGCTACTCTCCGGCTTGCAAGCGTAATAGACGACTCTTCTTTCACCAACATCAGGACTCTGTCATTTTATATGACACTACATTATCTAACTAGTTTTTGTATGGTGGTCTATTATTTTTTAAGCTCTAGCACATCATTTGATGTAACTAATACATGTCATATACATTTCTCTTTTCTGTTACCTTGTTTAAAAAATAATAAACATAATTCATTTTCTCATACACATTAGTGATTAGCACTGCTGAAGCACAGCTCTTTGGTTCTGGGCTCTTGTCTGACTAGAATGCTTTTTAGTGGAGTTTTTTATGTTCTTCCATTGTTTGCCTGGGTTTTCTTTGGGTGCTCTGGTTTTCTCCTACCTTAAATAGCATGCTGCTTGGGCTAATTAATGTCCCTCAATTGTTTGTGCACCTTCACACCTTAAGATGGACACCTGTCCAGGGTGTAACCTTGTTTGTTCTTACTGGATAGCTTCTTGCATGCCCCAGTCCTTATTAGGAAAACAAATCTTACTCATAATGTCATTGAATAAGTATTAATGTACATATTATTTATGCAGTAAGAGGCACTTACATCTGATTAATTTGTACTTTGAAATATGTTTGGCTTTGGCTTCAGAGGTGACATAATGTATAAGACTTTTGGTGAGAAACAGAGGTTTTCTGGCTATTTGGTTACATTAGATATTTGGCTGAATATCAAGGCCACCAAACTAAACTGCAAAATACATCACTGTATTGCTGCATAGCTGCAGTAGTATTGTGTTCACTAAACAGTTGTCACTGAGTCATATACTTCAGCTGTGAAGCCTGCTTCAGGTTTGGAGAAGAAGACTCGTTGTCCTGGTGCCAGTCGGGTCTCAGGACATCCGAACATCAATGTTGAGCGAAGAGAAATGAGTGACCCGGAAATATATAGCCCCAGACAGAGAGACACCAGAAGGACAGCAAAGCACAGGAAGCACCCTCTGGCTTCAGAGGGCGTGACAGTACCCACCCCCCCCCACCCCACTTCATGGGCGGCTCCTGACGCCCAACAAATAACTGAGTGGCACAGCACTGTTGAGAGGAAAAACCTCATTTAACTGAAAGGAAACCTCCGGGAGTCCACGGCTGAGAGCTGCCCCCTCCTTCAGGGTAGAAAGGGGGGGCCGGGTAGAGCTCAGGAGACTTAAAACAAAAAAACGTACAAAAGCACAAACTACAAAAATAAACCTAGGAGACCAGGGTAACAAACCACACAAAACAGATAGGAACCAAACGTTCCATGACACAGGGGTCGGGGGGACCAGAGAGAAGGGGAAACCAGGAAGTGAAAAATCAAAAACACCAAGAAAAAACAAAGTAAAAACACAAAAAAACCCGAGAATAAAAAATAGAAAAAACACAGCAAACTGGGCAATAAGCACGTTCAACATTCTATCACTGATATTGGAGTGGAAAGCCAGGCACTAGACCCCCTCACAGGCATGGATGTCCGGAGTGATATCTGGCAATAAGAATAGAAGAACGGAAAAAGGCTCACTGATCTATCACTGATATCGGCAGAAGACAACCCAAGGAAAGCCAGGCACTAGACCCGCTCACAGGCACGGATGTCAGAAAGTGATATCCAGCAATAAGGATAGGAGAGCCAGTTCAACATTCAATCACGGATGCCGGGAATGACAACCTGAGGAAAGCCAGGCTCTAGACCAGCTCACAGGCATGGATGTCGGGAGAAGCATCCCGTGAATAGAATAGAAGAACTGAGAAAAAAAAGGTCAAAACACTGCGGGAAAAACAAAAGGCACCGCTCGCGGGGTCTGGAGGTGGCTCAGCATTCTGTCACAGATGTTGGAAGGGCCGAACCATGGAATGGCAGGAGAGCGGAAAAAGACCCTATGCGGGTCTCAGGACATCCGAACGTCAATGCTGAGCGAAGGGGAATAAGTGACCCGGAAATATATAGCCCCAGACAGAGAGACACTGGAAGGACAGCAAAGCACAGGAAACTAGGGACAGGACAGAGTAGGAGCGCCTGCAGAGGGGCGGGACACCTATTCCTTTACAGCCTACAGATGCTGATGTAGCTACCTACTTAAACTACTTTTAAATTACATAATTGAATTAAAAGTATTTGTCTCAACAATCATATTAACTTCTGCTCTTAATAACACCATAACCCTGAACAGTCTATTCCATGACCAGGCCAAGAAAATATGCTAATTGTATGAAGGAATTAATTGTTTCAGGTATGACAAGAAAGGAAACGAGAGAACATTACAGCTGTTTATGACAAGAGTTGCACATTAAAATAAGATGGTAACTTCTAAAAAATTCTTAATTTCCATCCATGTTTTATAGTATATTTTAATATTCAATAGTGATTCATACCATTATCAATGCTGTAAATAAGAATAACAATGGCATTCAAAGTCACCCTATTCACCTGGAATCGGGCCTAAAATTGGAAACACTTCTTTTTTAGATTCATCTGATCAACTGCAGTTCTCAATGGATCTCATTGTTTAAGCAGCCATTTAAAAAATGTATGGAAATTCCAACATCACATTTACATTTCCCCTTTATACCCTATTAATGTTCCATGTTTCCTTTAAGTTTAATTTATTTCTCAGGTCACATCCCTTCTATACAACAGATGTGCATAGCTCTACTAGAATGACATCAAATCGGTCCCTAGACTGTTTTTCATGTATGCCTGGTTGATTTAAGGCAGGCTTATGTCTATTGCCACGCCAGGCATGCTTCTTGTGGTTCATAAGCATACAGATGAGCCCCTTATTGATTTTAAGTGTCATAAAGAGCTGTAAAACCTACAATGTATTTGATACATGCCACAGATCAATACACTACGCTTTGATATAAGAAACTCCCAAAATTCTATTTGAATCCTATTATAGTTGTGAAGTTAATCGAGAAGTAACATTAAAATGGTGTGACAACATGACTGGCTTGTTCTAGACTCCGTTTACCCTTTGTGTAATTAAAGTGCCTCCTATTTTTTAAGTTTTAAACACTTCCCTTTTTTTCCATTTGTGTCCTGTGGTCCCTGTTTCACTATTGCTTTTGCAGAAATCCGTAGGGACAGTTTTGTCGGCGTCTTTCAGGATTTTGAATACTTGAATCAGGTGTTCTTGTAGGCTTAACAGTTCAAGAGTAAAAATGTTTAATTCTTTCAGTCTGTCAGTGTACAACAGCTTAGATATTTACCTAAATATCTAAATATCTTTTCTGGTCTGACTCCACAGCAGCAATATCTTTTGTGCGTGTTGGGGTGATCAAAATTGAACAAATTCAAGACATTAGGTCTTCATTGTGAATTGTGTAATTTTAACACAACAGTCTTTGATTTAAAACATATGCTTTTATATCAGTCTGTTTGCATTTTAATTACATCCCCACATGAGACAAAGATGAAAACAATATAATATTTTATATATCATAATATACATAATAGAAATATATATCATAATATATATCAATAGAAATCTTATTCCAGCATGGTGTTTCCCATCTTTTTAATTTATGTTGTTGCAACAAATAACACTCAAGATCTGTCTGCTGTATATAAAATGTAATTTGTTAGATGTTTGTCCTGCCTTGGGTTCAAACTCACTTTACTTTTTTACTTTCCCCTTTCACATTTTTCACTTTCCTTTGCTGCTTCTATAATTTACTCACTTGGATGTATCTGCAAACCTGAATGTTTTACTAGTTAGATCAGAAGGGAGGGCTGTGTCAGCACGCAAAGTGCAAGGAACAAACAGAGATGCCTTCTAAGATGGAAAGTACAGTACAAAGAAGAAAATACAATGTTTCGGTTGTTAAATTTTGTGTAGCAAATAGTGTTTGACTTAGCCTCTTCTTGTTCTTTACTTTACTAGCAATACAGAATCTATTTTGTTGGGAGCAATGGTTCTAATGCAAATCCTTGATACCTGATGATTAAGAGGCTATTGGATCAGTTATGTTATTGGCCCATGGATAACATTTATAATGCCATTAAGTACAATCGATAGAATATAACCAGATACTGGAGTTTGGCTTAACTGCATCTCGTACCTACAGTATGATTTTTCTGCCTCTTCTGTACTAATATTATTTTATAAAGAACTGCCCTTCCTCATTACCTTTTTTTTTCCTTAGTGAACAACTGAGTGAAATATTTATTTAACACATCGGCCATTTTGCTTTCATTTTATAAACGTTTCTCTTATCTTCGAGACACTTCATCCTTATTTCAGCCTATTATTCCTTTTCAGTTTCTTTCTTTTTTTTGGAGGGAATGTGACAAGCTAATATAATTTCTTAACCTCTGTCTTCACCTGGCACTCTCACTGCCATGTCACAGCCTCAATTTCAGAACTTTATTAAAAGCTGTAGTCTCAGGTCACCATAATCAAATACCTCATCAACAATCGGGTTTCATAAAGTGCCCGTGAAAATGGAAGTAAAATTACATCAATTTCAATAGATGAATTGTTACATCTACTGTAGCAATGCTTAAATCTCAGAAGCTGAGCAAGATTGGGTCTGGCCAGTAATGGGATGGGAGATCTCTAAGGGAAAACTGGGTGCTGGTGTCCGCGATGGACTAGTAGATGATATTCTTTTTTCAACTAAGTGTACCTGAATTATTACTCTTTTCATCAAAGCTGTGCCAGATAACAACGGGCTCAGTTGCCTCTGACTATACCAACCACTTGGGTATATTCTTGGCAAAATCATTTACATGAACAAATTGGAAAATGTTTTTTAGTTCAAGATGTCAAGTTTAACAGAAGAAGCGTTTGTTGCCTAATGTTTTTTTTTTCTTTAAGAACAGTTACAAATGAGAAAAGGCCATTTTAAATAATGGTAGGATACTTATGATATGTATTTTTCTATTTCAAGTTTTTAAGGTACGGTATAACACCACATCTCCACATTGCAGCTAACCCTTGGTTAACTGCTCTCTCTGAATGTGGTTCGATCTTCCTCATTCTATGGATTTAGTACAGATTTAATTCAGAAGCTGATCTCCTCTGGATTGGTTATGATACTCAACCTCTTGCCATTTCTGCAAGCAATTTCTTTGAAGAATAGTCTTGTAGTTTATATTTAGAACGACAGAAATATGTATTGTATGAGGAAATTCTTATTTAATGTTATGGTTACAGATCATTACATTACAGATCATCAACTCTTCTCAGTTGGTGACTGTAAGTGTAGAAAATGCTGCCCGCTGAGAATAATAGAAACATAAGGCATTGTCTTTCTAAATAAAATATATTGGTCTGTGTTGCCACTTGTTACTCAAAGAAGCCCTTTACATTTTTCTGTTTATGACCAATGACACCCACAGTTTCATTCAGTGTTGGTTCAAAGGATCTGAATTAATTCCTTCCCAAGAAACATTTTAATAATAAATTAAATTGTTTGAATTATTCTAAATCATATAATGTGTAAGCAACTATTCAAGTGTAAGAAACTATCCTTTGCCACATTTTTCTTTTCTATCCTGAATTAAGTTGTTATGACTGCTGTCCTATGTGCATCCCTCTGCATGCAGTTCCCCTGGAACACCTTCACATTCTCATGAGTGCTCACGGTTTTCCAGGGCCTGCCACTCTGATCAGATCCCCTTTTGATGTTCTGCCCTATAAGTAATTATATTTTTAATTATCCAATTCCTGTTTTCTCTATTTAATGCCAAGGCACCGTTTTGGTGGTGCTCCGGCGTTATTCATTTTCATCCCGTTCTTCTTCCTGGTTGCAGAAGTTCGTGATACTCCAGTCTGGCAGGCTGAAGCTTCAGTGGTTTTGCCGGGTAGTCCTGTCACCCTGGAATGATAGACCTGTGTGTCCCCCTTTTCCTGGGAATCTGCTCCCCATGGCAGAGTGAGTGACACCCCCTAGAGCTGAGGCTTCCCAATCCTGGTCTCTGGGCTGAGTATCTAGGGTCCTGTTCTGCAGAGTTCTTAACAAACTACCCTCGTCCTTCTCCGCTGAAACAGTCTGTGCTTCTAAAGCCCGCTCGGTTACTCCTGCTTTGTAGTTCCAGTTCCTGTCTGCACTGTGGCTCCTAGCCTTTGCCCTGGAATCCTGGGCTCTTTTCCGCTTGCCTCCTCCTCCCCTGCAGTTCTGACCTGACTCAGGAGGCAGCTTTCAACGTCCAGGACCCAGGGCTCTCTCCAGGCAGTCATCCTTTCCTCAGCCTAGCAGTCTCCTCCTTCTCCTGTTCTGTAGAAGAGTTCTACCCTGCACTTTAGTCTTTTCTTCGACTGCTCTCATTTCTGCTGCTTTTCTGGCTTCTTTCTGAGTCAGCCTTTATCTCCTGACCTTTAGGACTTGTTTTCCTTTCTCTCACCCCACTGTTCCTGGGCTGTCTGGGTCACCTTTTCCTTTTTCTGTTTTGTTCGGTTCCGAACCACCTTCCAGTGCCCCAGCAGAGCCGTCCCCTATTTCTTCTTAGGGAGCCAGGCATCCTGTTCGCCTTCCAATGTCTGGTGAGCACTACTCCATTAGCCTGAGCTCCCTGAGGATTCCTTTGTTCTTGGGCTCTGACTGGGACCGTTCCCAGCAGCTGTGCTCACCTGAGGCTCCAGGAGCTGAGCTGAGCTGATTTCTTTGTCACCCTTTCCAAGAAGAAGTCTCCACCGGTTGATCCGTAAGGCGCCTAGGTATCCGATTCCGTTCAAACCCAGGCGCTTCCGTTGGAATGAAGAACCTGGGAGACTGAGCTGAAAGGCCCCACGTCTGGCCTGGTCTCAGAGGAGACCCCATATTAGGGCATGCACCTTGAATCACCAGCACCAAGGCCCTCTGACTGGATTACTGCGTATGGACTTCCTGCCTCACCGATATTTCTCCTCTAAGAAAAGCCTTTGGGGAGAAACACAACTGTGATGCATGTTGGCTCTTTTTCTGTTCAGCACGTTGGTCTTCCAACTCACCAGTCTGCACCCCTGACTACTCAAGAGGGCTGCCCTCCAGGACTCGAGCTCACCAGTTGGTTGCATCCTAAGGCCAAGGCTCCCTGATTCCGACCGATGGGCTGTGTTGAGCACTTTGTACAAGGCTGGTGCTGTGCCGTGCCAGCCTTTCCCTTTCTTTCACCAGGGACCGATGCGCCTCACCTGTTCTTTTCCTCTGCTGCCTGGCTGGGGCAATTCTTCCCCCGTCAGCCAGTTCTTGATTATTTGATTTTTTTCTTTCTCTTTTCCATTACTGACTGGCCTGGGCAGATTAATCCATTATTCTAAGATCCAAAGGGTTTCTCCTTCACCCAACATTACCTGCACTGTTCTGTATGATCTCTACATTTTTTTATTCTTATCTGCGTTTATAATGTAAATAACAGGCCAATTATACCCACACGACTAGCCTATTGTACTAAAGTGAGAACTGTTAGGGTGTAATAATATTCCTTAATAAGACAGTTACAGTTTGTTTTGTATTTTTGTCTGCATACTGTGAAAATTGAATACAAAAAGAACACCTTCAATACATTTTTAAATAAATTGAAGACCATTATGACAAATAACTATTATATGCTCTCATCACATGAAATCAAATAAAGTTTCTCATATGCTTTTTCACCTTTGTCATCATTCTGGGAAATATGCAAAGAATGAGCATCTATTCTTTAAATATACATTCTTACTGCTGCTATTATTATTAACAATATTTTCACTTCTGCACCTATTATTATTGTCTAACCAGTAGTGGATCCACAATGTTGTCCTTGTCTTCTGACACTTCATTGGTGGTGATTACGGTAATAAGATGGGCACTCTTGGTGTAGCAATTATTTAACCTTGTCTATGTGTTTGTGTTAGGCTGGTATTGTGGTCTGCATGCTATTTCACAACTTGTATTTGTAGTTGTATGATATCTTTAAAAATGTTAGTGGGAAATCCCCTGTCAATCCTTGAACCGTAAATTGTGGTTTAGGTTTGTTGAATATTGTTTTGTTCTTCTCTTTTTCAAATATTTTTCTTACACAACAGCCCTTCAGTCAACACTTTTTTGCACTTTTTTTGCCTGGCCTGATTTCTGTGAGCACCAACGGACTTGAATCAGTGTCTTTAAATAAATAGTTCAGGTGGGTAGCTGCGTCAGCATGCATAGGCTGCAAAGGAACAAGTAATAGGTTTATTCCATGCTGGAAAAAAAAGAAGAGAAAAAAAACACAATATTTCGGCCGTGGAGCCTTCTTCAGGTGTGAGAGAGACAAGGCAGTAGGCAAAGGTAATGTAGTGGGAGAACAAAGGTTGGGAGGGAGGAGGGGTTAAAGGCGGGAGCAGGGGACAGAAAGAGAGGCCAATCAAGAGGTGTGAAGTCAGACACACAAAGAGAAAGATTCTCAAAGATGGTTTTCCGAACTCATACATCAGAAAGACTACCGAAACCAAACTTATCCTGCAGCTAGGATCACACCTTCCCCCTTCTCTTAACGACAGACTACTATTCTACTAAATTTTCTCCATTCATTGGAAGTTTCATTTCACACCTCTCTACACCTATCCTGACTTCACACCTCTTGATTGGCCTCTCTTTCTGTCCCCTGCTCCCGCCTCTAACCCCTCCTCCCTCCCAGCCTTTGTTCTCCCACTACATTACCTTTGCCTACTGCCTTGTCTCTCTCACACCTGAAGAAGGCTCCACGGCCGAAACGTTGTGTTTTTTCTCTCTCCTTTTTTCTTTAAATAACAGTTCTCTTGCTTAAATATTCAATCTTTGAATTAGATGATACTGTATGATACAAAACACTTTTTTAATCCCCAAGCGGGAAATTCAGTTGCAATTTAGTTTCTTTTTTTTTCAGAACATTTTTTGGAATGTACATAATTGTATGTAAATCCAAATTGAAGTGCTCTACAAGCAACATAGAGCTTTTCATTCCACAGTGGTTTTCCATATTGGAAGGGACCTACACCAACCTACCGAAAGTACACTTCAACCACCACTGCAGTACAGCACATGGATGACTTGCGGCAGCCACCATGACAGCACCCATGACCATGACAGCACCCCCAATATGCAGCAGATCAGGTGGAAAGGAAGAACTGCCTTCACTAAAAGACTTCAGGGAGAATTCATATAGTTCCGATTGTGCAGACCAGGAGTGAAATTCATATAACCAGTTCTGCATTGAAAGTCCCACTTTAAAAATGTATTAACCATTCTTTTTAGTGGGAATGAAGTAACACTAAGATCATTTCAACTGACCTGGAAAATATACTTTTTAATACATATTTAACTTCTTTGAAAGCTTAAAGGATTATAACCATGTGAAAGTGAAAACATCTTCTGTAGAAAAATATACAGCACAAATATAATTAGCACAAAGAAAATTGGAAACCTCCTACTGAGACAATTTCTTGAATGCTTTTTGAATTCTGCAACATGAACGTGCTAGGGAGACCTTTCATTTTAGATGAACCTCTTCTGAACACTGTTGATTCTGGCCACCACCAATACGTCACTGTGCTTTTTGTGGTTGTTTATCCTGATCTTTTTTTTATTTAAAGGTGTATTTTCACAGTACTGTATATGACCATATAAGAACTGAGTTCTGAACTCAGTTTGAAAATGAACTCAGACTACATTTATAATGGAATAAACCTACAGTAAATACAATGTTTAGAATTGGTGTGAGGCATTGTAGGGGTAAATTACTAACCAGGTCATTTACAATTTCTCTGCAGGGGAGAAATTGATTTAAAGAAAAGATTAAAGAAAAACAGTTGTAATTCACTGGGAGGCTTTTCTCCTGTTCTTCAGTATTACTAGCAATCCTTTTTTTTCCTAGTAAAGCTTTTCTTTAATGAGGAGAAAAAAACTCCTTCATACTGTAGCTCTCATGCCTTTAATGGTGTGTTCCATCACTTTGACTTCCACCTGCAGTTCTGCTTTCACCTCTCAGCTGAAAGTATGTCTCATTATTATTCAAATTATTGTGTGCCTAAAATGTCATTTCCACAAATTATTGTAAAGGATTATGCATGTTACATTGTATTATACAGCGTTTATGAAAGTT
Organism: Atractosteus spatula; assembly: GCF_055471065.1. Taxonomy (NCBI): domain Eukaryota; kingdom Metazoa; phylum Chordata; class Actinopteri; order Semionotiformes; family Lepisosteidae; genus Atractosteus; species Atractosteus spatula. The sequence continues at coordinate 61,811,834 of NC_142707.1, forward strand.
ATACTGTAGCAGAGGTTTTTTGTTTTGCCTCATTCAAATGAAACATAACCTGTTTTCTCTCCATTTTCCTTTTCATTATAGGTTTATGGTATAAAATTATGTTGCCAAGGTTGGGGGATGAAAGTTAGTTGTTTACTCTTCCCAGGCTTGAATGACCTATTCTGTAGTCTTGTTTTATTTAAGGAGCTGTGCTTGGACTTTGAAGGCAAGAAAACATGCTGAAAAATACAGATGATCAAAGGAGTGATACCAATAATTAACTCAGGTTAAAAGAATTCACTGTTAAGCCATTAAGTTATCCAAATTAGAACATCAATATTCAATAACAACTGGACCAATCCTAGTGAGGTTATTAAACTAGCTTCTATGGTGATAGGAGAGAACAAGCCTTGAGGCAATACAGCAAGACAGTAAGCAAGCAGAGGAAGAAAGGGAGAAGGAGAAAAGACAGGAAGGAGAGCATCGCCATCAACATAAGAAGAACACTGGACTGTGAGATAGTTGTTTGCTTTCAAAGGAGACTTGAAACCAAATTCTGTCCAAATGCTGAAAGATTATCAAACTCTCAGTTCCGAATTCCTGCATGATAGAATACACAGTCTAAAAACATCTTCCCTTCTTTAGTTATACATTGTTAAAAAGGGGGAGGTTTATTCCCATTCAATTGTGAGCATCAATTTAGAGAGCCAGATTTATTTCTGACTGATATCCTTTTATTTAATAGGATGCAGGTTTCCTTCTGGGCCTGTTAAAAAATTTACTGTTCTATATGGATTGTATATGACTGTAGAACAGATATCTGATTAATTGCAGACTTGTAAATATCTATATACAGTATAGTTTAACCATTGTGTATTACAGTTGTTTTACTTATTGTTAATATATATTTTTGTTTTTGTATTGTTTGTCCTATATGAGTTTGCCATTGGGTCATTTCTTTATTAGCATGCTGTTGTGGAGAAAAACAGAATCATGTGCTATACAAAGCTCAGGTTTTCTCTGATTTTGAAGAGAAGGAATTGTTCATCATTATAGCTTGCTTGTATAGCAAGCTGGGGTCAAGACCTTGATCTTTAATATTTGACAACTCCTAATTGTACAATTTAATCATTGCCTTTTTTGTAACAATATGGTTCTCCTGCAGGTTGTCTATATTCAATGGCATCATATAATTCATAAACATTTGTTTCACGTTATTTATCCTTGATCTACCAGTTACAGCCCAAGTAAAACTACTTATGGTCAGAATGATACAAAGTAGTTAAAGAAACCTTAAGACTTAAGACTAAAAGCACACAAATGTGGTTTATTACATTTATTGCAGTGTAGGAACAATACACACAATTTCCCAAAATACTTTTAAATTCAAAATTACATTTTTTAAAGTTTAATCTTATATAAACTATGAATATTCCATGAATTACACTTGGTCTTTTGCATGAATTCTTTAATTAAACATAATGAAATCATAGGAAGATAAGAAAGGTTTCAACTAAGAGCTGACCAAGAATAATAAATCTATATTACGCACATATACTTTCCTTGTTTTAATTAACAACCATCAGAAGAACAGGGCTTTACAGTACTATTCCATTTGTTTTTGTTTTTTTTATAGGACCAGTTTCAAAACTTAAATCATGACCTATAAGAAGAGTTTGATTCAAATATAAACAGAAATGTAACTTCCTGAAACGTCTACTACTGTCACAGACCAAAATATTGATTTTTTTGCAAAATGTTATGAAAAGGGCCTTCTCAGATCATCTCCATCTTAACCATCTCTCTTACTGCTTTTATACATCACACTGACAGAAATATTATACAGATCCAGCCATTCAAAATGTGCGACATACGCTGCGCTAAAACAGTGGACGATTCGCAACGAACTGCAAAGTATTGTTTGTGTTTTTTTAATAGGATGAAATACCTTGTAATACCACCAGGTGGGGATGGGCTTAGCTGAGCTGAGCTAAACGTTTCATGTGCAGCATTTGGCCAATCAGGTACTGCAGTATTCCACCCTAATCTGCAGATAATTTCACACGGTATGGGCTTTTACCTCGCATTTTAAATGGCTGCATCTGTACATCATATTAAGTGTTAGATTTAAGTTATTCTCATTTGTTCCTTGTAATAAACCCCCTCTTAACACTGTGTAGCAGGAATAAGAGCTACCATCTCTTTCACAGCTTTGTTTTAACTGGGATTGAGGCCTTCTGGTGTACATCCTTCAGCCACGTAATGAGGATTTTACTGAGCTCAGCTGGCCTGTTAAATAAAACAAACATATGCATCAAGAGAAAAATAAAATTCTCACAAAAGAGAAGAAATAAAACAATATTTTAAAATAAAGGCCTTTTTCTTGGAAAGGAGGGAAGCGATTCCAGATATACATCTGATCTTTTATCCAAAGTACCTTTTTAGCACATAAAAAATAATTGAAGGCAGGTTAAGTGCCAAAATAATGAGGAATGTTCTTTAACAAAATGGTTCAGCATTTCAAAGCCGGGACAATACAAAAAATAACGGATGGATGTGGATGTTTGCCTGTTAAGTCTTCCGTATTGTAGGGGCTGTAACATCCTGTTGCTGTTACAGTACAATTTTTGTTTTTTACGGGACAGGGTTGTTAGCCTTGTGCCCAACCTCCAACATCGAGGCCCTGGCGCCCGACACGAACCCAAAACCCAGAGATTATGAGTCTCATGCTCTACCAACAGAGCTAGCCGGGGCACAAACACAAAATAAGTTACATGTATATTCTGATCTCACGACTGAATACAAGATGAAGCTTTAAACCAAATGGAGTTTAATATTTAAGCAACTGAGACACTGTCATCCCTGATCATTTGCAAATGAAATACAGGAAATGAAGAATAAACAAACAATGAATTAAATTAATCAAATAATAATTACTTTGTACTAGTTTTTTACAGCAAAAATAAAACAAAAACCACACATTTCTTTTCCACAATCGCTATTCCAAAACATAGTAATAAGGCAGAGCTACAGTATAGGGAGACAAGTATTATACCAACACGCAGCTTGAAAGATAGCAAAAAATCATCTTAAATTCAAGAAAAACAAAACATGTTATCTCATCCCAACAGCTGACACTTGGAGTTCTCAAGAGAAACATTTTTCAAAGAAAATTAAGTGACCTGGGAAAATTGTAAGGGGTTTAGCTGGAGGCCAATACTGCCAGTACTGTTGAAGGTGAACACTCATTCTAACCAAACAGGAATTTAATGTTTAACTGTTAGTTCATTAAACACTGCGGTGCAAAAAGCTATGACTTCTTCCCCACATAAAATAAATTACTGCTTGGTGAGCATAAAAAAACATTTAAGACTTCCCAACTTTTTGAAAATCCTGTCAGCATGATAAACCTATCTCTAGAGTACAAATTGGACTGTAAAATAATTGTGAAAGAAATGTCTTGTGTCAGTAAAAGTAATAAAGCACGATTCCATTAAAAAAGCAAGAGACAGAAAATAGTGATGAGGGGTGACCAGAGCTTTTCTAAGTCTTAGTATTCAAAGAATCACTTACAGTATATGACTGGTGATGTAAGGGCATCAAGAGCAAAACGGGATAGGCCAACTAGGATATCAGCTCAGATATCTGTCTTTGTACTTTTCAATTCATACTCATGTTTAGAATGGATGTAGCAACCCTTTCTGGTAATTTTGCCAGCACTCACCCTGCAACTCACAACTGGCAACCCACTGAAGCTCAGCAGGTATGAGTCCGGTCAGTACCTGGACAGGAGACCTCCTGGGAAAAAAACTAAGGTTGCTGCTTGAAGAGCTGTTAGTAGGGTCAGCACGGGGTGGTCACCCTGCGTTCTGTGTGGGTCCTTATGCCCCAGTCTAGTAATTGGTACATATATTGTTAAAAGGTGCATGCTTCAGATGAGACGTAAAACTGAGGTCATTACAAATCCCAGGGCAATTCTCGAAAAGAGTAAGGGTGTCCCTGGTGTCCTGGCCAAATTTCCCATTGGCCTTTACCAATCATGGCCTCCGAATAATCCCCGTCTATGAATTGGCTTCATTACTCTGCTCTCCTCCCCACTGATAGCTGATGTGTGGTGAACGTACTGGTGCACTATGGCTGCCGTCGCATCATCCAGGTGGATGCTGCACATTGGTGGTGGTGGAGGGGAGTCCCCATTACCTGTAAAGTGCTTTGAGTGGAGTGCCCAGAAAAGTGCTAGATAAGTGTGAGGAATCATTACTATTATTATTATTTTGTTACCCTCACCATCTTAGTCTGTGGTAGTTGCACTGCCCCACACAAGCTGTTTTGTTGACAAACATGATTTTGTCAAAAGTGTCAAAGCCTAGTTATTGTGACTTGAGATTAGTGATGTTCACAAAAAGTGATACATATACTGTATGTTCCACCTATATTAATCCCTTAGCCTTCTCTAAAAAAACACATGAAAGAAACTGACAATTATAATCAGACCCTGGTACTGTATATGCTGGGCACGCACTCTTTAAAAGTGCAGCATATACTGTAGCAAACGGCTAATTTTCCGAGAAGCCAATTAACCTACCGTTATGTCTTTGGACTGTGGGAGGAAATCCAGAAAGAACATACAAACTCCATATAGCACCACACACATACAAACCCTGGCTTCTTTCAAGAAAGTCTGAATGAAATCTTTGGATCAATTGATTATAAACTGCCAAACAGAATATATAATATATATTTATATTCTTACACCCTCACACCTGAAGAAGGCTTCACAGCCGAAACGTGGTGTTTTCTCTCTTCTCTTTTCAGCATGGAATAAACCTATTACTTGTTCCTTTGCAGACTACGCATGCTGACGCAGCTACCCACCTGAACTATTTATGTTCTTATATTTGTTATTTTCTTAAAGATGGCGAGACAGTTCCCGACCAGATGCTTAGAAATTTCATTTTTGACTGCATTCAAAGTAACATTTCCTTTTGGACCTACCACATGACAGCCTTAATATACAGTATTAACCCTTTGGTTGATAGCTTATGGATGTAACACTTGTTTGAGAAGTAAGCTCTACATACAGTACACAACCAAATTCATTCAAGGCAATAAGACATGATGACTCCAATATTATGTTGTCTTTCAGTTGCAGTTGTTAATAACATACACCTTACGCTTACACAATCTGATAATGCAGAGTCAATTAAGAACATAAAGACAGATTTTCAAAATATGATGCGTACGATTACATAAAATACAGAACTGCTTTTAAAAAAGTCTTATATAATAATATTGAATCTGATCCACTTTAAAAAAATCGTTCCCTTTAAGTTGCCCTACACATTCATAAAAAAGAGAAATAATGTACTATACAAACCTATGAGCTGAAGCTTTCATTTTAAGCATTGTTGTTATGTTTTCACATTTAGAGTTCTTTTTGCGGGGACTTTTTGCAATATTCATAAACAATTGATATTAAACAGTAAGTAGCCCAGTTTCATGAAGCACTAAATAAATCCTTCACGCTTGAGTTGTCTCACATACTGAAGTAGTCATGAATCTCTTTACAAATTGCAAGACTAAAGTCACTGGAACCACAAACTAAGCACTGCTATTCTCAAATACAATTATAACCTTTCCAGGAATCGATTTGAAAGCTATTTACTCAGAGACCCTGCTACATCACCGTAATATAATACAGGTGCAATTACCAACAAAAAAAAATCATCTGGAAAAGATTTCCTTGCCACTTTTTCTGCTTTTGTTGCATAGATATCTTCCTCCACAATTGTTCTCATACCAAATAAATATACTGTAATAGCATTCAAAGGTGTTCAGCTGTATATGGAGGACTGAAGTAAGATGATTGATGTTCATTTTTCCTTATTCTAGCCCTTAGATTTCTCATAGAACTTTATATGTCTTAACAGCTCTTTTCTTTAATAATCAGATAACAGGGTGAAACAATAATAAAAGCCCAATGTACATTTTAACAGGAAGGGCTCTAGAATTGAAGACAGTACAGTATGTCTTCCCTTAAACAGTAAAGTAGTTCAACGTTGGTATGTATTGAACATACTAACCTTTTTGAGATGTTTGTAAATTTATTCATCACTCAAAAAATTCTTAGCTTCTAGTGGTCTTGTTTTTTAAAGTGATATCTAATGCTTAAGTCTGCTGCCGCAAAAAAGAATGAAGGGTGAACTAAACAGAGTGGACTCTTTTTAAGGTTGGCTTTAAGCGCTTGGCAATCCTTTCAACAGTGGGCAAATACAATTACACAATTATGTTAGGTCCAGGTAATTCAATTTGGGACATTGCAAACTAGATAAAGAAAAATGAAACCAAAGTAAATTGAAATACAGTACCAAAAAAAAAACTTAAGAAATGTTACAGGTTATATGGAACTAATCATAAAATGTCAATAATATGGCAACCCACTACATGATAGGGGGGAGGGTTTATAATGGAAAAAAAATAAAAATAAAAAAGCAATAATCTCAAAGTCCTGATTTACACTCCGAAAGTACTGTATGTATGCTGCTACCACCAAGAGGAAAAAAGACAGAAAACAGTTTACAGGTTTACTATTAACTTCAAGCAATTTTATGTCCTGTTATCACTTTCAAAATAATCAGTTGCGAAATCCATTGTCCTGTGGAATATATTAAAACATAAATTGTCTAATGCTGCTATAGCCAACACTAAATGGACTCAGGTTTTGATTTATCACAAGTCTTGTTTTAACCCCCACTGGTTTACATACAGTACTTTGCTTTCCTTGAATGCCATACCTTTTCACTGATGTTGTGATGTTAAATTATAGATGTAGAAGGGCAATAAAGCCTTCAGGTTTTTTTCAAAGTTTTTTAGTTCTACTGAGAGGCATTGTTTGGGACGAAAAGCATATATCTGAAGAGTCAACAGTAAAAACAAATAGTAACAGAAATACTGCAGTAGTAGACTATTAAAAAAATAGAGATGACCTTGCACAAATCATCGTCTGTAGCTTGCCAAAATCTCTAGTTCAGTTGTGAAACCCTCTTCAGTTCATCATGTAAAACACTAAAAGGTTAAGGTTCCACTGAAAGTAAAACAAACACCTCTGAAGAAAAGGAACTTAGGAGTAGATGAAGTGCAAGACGTGCTGAGATTGAGGCAGCTATTAAGGCTGACCTGAAGCAAAGACCTTTTGTGATGGAGGCAGTCAAGCCTAAGCCTGACTAAAATGGCACCTAGTAGTATACGAGACACAAAGTGTGCAGGAAAAACCAGAGACACAGAGTTCTGCCAAGTGGTAGAATTAAAAGAATGCGTGACATGGCCACTGCTGTTGACGAGTGGTTCCCTTTCTACAGTCCACACTAAAAAAAAGCACCTCAAAGGTGAATATGCTGTCTTCTGAACTAGGAAGTCTTACTCCTGGAAAAAAAAAAAACATTGCTTTTAGAATGGCCCTTAATTTTATTCAGAACTTTATATTTCTGATATGATACATAATATTTGCAGTAGGGCACTGGAACTGTATGCCTCTATTAGTAGGACAGTAAAAGGTTTTGTATCTAAATTTTCAATTACATTAACTTTTAACATTCAACACGTCATACCCCTGCTGTACTGGATATTTCTAAGTTAGGATGTAGACTTGGCTGGCATTTTGAGCTTTCAGCTTCCATCACATCTGAGCAGTTGTTTTCGACGATCATCAGACAATCTTAATTTGTCACCCACCACTAGGCAACACTTTCAGAGTGAACACATCACTGAACGATTCATCTTGTGTGCAGTTTAGGCATTCTTATAGATTGTGACACTTGGCTGTCACACTGAATGTGTTTATTTGTTCTTTGAACAATGCCTTACACTCCTAGTATTTTGCAAGATGCTCCGGTAGCTGGCTTTAATTGTGTGTGCATTCCTAAGCAGCTGCTTCTTTGAAATTTTGATCTACAAATTGAATAAAACTATCTCTGAACGATCCTCCCATTAGTTAGTTCAGACAAGCAATCTGTAAAATGTTGTCTCAGTCTCTAGGGAGCCTATTACAGAAGAAACACATTCAAAGTTTTCCTGTTAACTTATGTTCATTGTGTAAGTTGTAAAGCATTTTAAAGACTCCCAATTTCTGACCTGGTTGTGGTACTCTTGTTACATGTATAAGGGAAGAACTTGAAACTAATAGCCAATTTAAAGTTGTATTTAGCTGAACAGGTAAAAAAATATACAGAGCAATTGGAAAAAAGAGCCTTATTAATCCTGTGCAGGAAGGAAAGATATTTTCACAGAATAAATCAAAAATCTGAACACAACTAATAAATAGAAACAACTTAACACCCTCTTGCAAAGGAAAAAGGGTAATAGTATGAATCTAGAGGGGTTTCTTTGTTTCTCCTTGAGTGATATGACTGCAAAAGCCACTCTTCTAATTTCATAGCTGAGAAGCAGTATAGAGCATGAACGTGAAAATGAGAGAAAAGCTTTGCAAAGAACAGGGACAAATGAGCCATGCACAGTGTTTGATTTTGTATGTCTCTCCTCTACAACAAAGGACATGTGCTATACAGTATATGTGACTATGGATTAAGTCAAAGTCTATTGTAATAGTCAAACAGCTTTATTATTGATATTTGATTCAGGCTTGAAATTTGACCCTCATGTGCAACATATTGTTAAAACATAATTCTTTCACCTCAGAAATATCACTAGATTATGTCCTATGTCACCGCTAACTGTTGCTGAAAAGCTGATCAACACATTTGTCTTCTCCGAAATTGACTACTGAATGCTCTACTCACTGGGGTTTCTACTGTAAGTCCACATTGAACAAACTCCAGTATGTCCAAAATTCAGCAACCAGAATCCTGACAAGGTCTAGTGCAAGTAATTACTGTACAATACTCATATTCTGGAGTCCTTGCACTGGCTTCCTGTCAAGTTTCATGTCAACTTCAAAATCCTCATGCTCACCTATAAGGCTCTGCATGGCTTGGCACCTCAGTACCTGTCTGAACTATTATCGTCCTACTCCCCACCTCGCAACCTTCGCTCTTCTAAGAAGAAGGGCTTTTACTTAACTGGTTCTGTTATGTACCTTTTTGCTTCTACCATATTCAGTACCCCTATCTACTGTCTCATCTCATTGTGTAAATTTCACGGGGTATATCTTATGTATTTGTTTTGTTGTTGTCATTCTGTAAAGCACTTTGAGAAGCCACCTTTAAAGGTGCTATATAAAATAAACTGTATTATTATTAATTTTACCAAATTTGAGTGCTTAGGCATTAGCTTGCTTAAACAGCCTTAAAAAGACTGTTTTATTTCTACAATTAAAAGGTGTACTTATAGTACAGAAAAATATTGTGTTTAAGCTGATTTACTATAGGCATTATTTACTGTAGCATATTTTATTTAATGTTTGTAATTTGTATTTTTAAGCCTTCTTCTATTTTCTACAAAATAGTCAAATCTGTATTATGTCCATCATGCTATTTTTAGGTTATAACCTTAGACAGATTTACTGTATTTGAGATTAATATGAATGAATGTGACTAAGCCGGTTTCTGAAGCGGCCATAAATGCCCATGACATGACAACACCTCCGCTATGCTTCCGAATTTGCTCACAAAAACAAAGAGCCAGCAGTGTTTTGGAACAATGTTTTACAAACAGATGAGACCAAGAAAAGCCATGATCGAAGTGACGGAAAGGTTAAAGTGTAAAGAGAGGAAGGAACTGCAGTTGCTTCAAAGAACAACCACTTACCTGTGAAATACAGTTGAGGGAATGTCATGCCATGTATATGCATGCATTAGAAACTCTGGTTATTTATCATTTATCATTTTAGCCATGACCCTCATTAATAACTTGTTTCATAGCTAAGGTCGGTTTTAAAATCACATGCACATGTAAAATCTCCTCATAATCTGCTTTTTACAGTAAAGGAGAAGTTGACTATACTTCATAATGGCTTCACATGCAAGGCCTCATACAATGGCTATTCAAGCAAAGAACAATTACAAATAAATTAACAAACACAAATATATATAGAAATTTAAGAAGGTTTCAGCTGAAACAGTTTAGGTTTCTGAATAACTAATGGGTATGTTCATATGAAAGAAAGAATAGTTTGACTTCTTAAATATGTACTTTGTTAGGCATTCATATCTTGCTTTAAATCTATTTTTTCTCTGTTCATTGTTGCATTCTGATCAAATTTCAAAGCTTACCTAATGCATTTAGTTCCTATTAACTGACAGTACTCAGTGCTGTTAATTGTCAGATTATCAATGAAACCCCCACCCTTCACCTTCTTGCACTTAATCTGATGAGTTTGGGCTATGCTGTTAGCCCAGATAATTGTCTTATTAGAAAATGTCCATCATTTAAACCCAGCCTTAACCCCGGGCAACACAATTTCTATTTCTGCAGCCTAGGACATGCTCAAGGATATCCTGATTGCTATTGACAGAGGTTCTCAGGGATTGCTCCCATGTGAGAAATAGCTGCACTCAGGAGACTTTTCCAGGACAAACAGTTACTGTATAGTAGGACACAAGGGAATGGAATACATTCGATTTCTACAGAAAAGTTTTCAACTATCCCACTTTTTATTTTGCAGATTCCTCCTTGAAACTGTTCAGCATTCATCACTTTTTGGACCTACAATATACAGTATGACTCTCATCTTCTGATTATCACGTTTTTCAAAGTGAATATTAATTAAACAATCTGCAATGCATTCTTCTCATAATCTGCTGTGTCAGATTCCAAGCCCCTATCGATCGGCATGCAGAGAGAAGGAGATGAAGACCAAGTAGTCAGAAATCTTTATGGTTGTAAAGGTCATGCCCCTTACCTCCCCTGGGGAGTTAGCAGGAGAGAGGTTCAACAACAGATTAGTTTCAAACATACTACAGGTTACTATAAACAGATTAACAATGGCAGACCCCTATATCTCACCAGGGTCTCAGTGCTACATACTGTAGTTATGCCATTATACTTTTACAACTAGCACCAAACTTGCTTTCACACACGGGAGAGAAAATATATAATATAAACATGTCGGTATAAATTAAATTGACACCAACGTTTAGAAATTAAGCCCACCGTTTGATGTAAATTAAGAGTGGTTCAATCGTTCTATATTTTGTGGTGTTTGATAAACGCAATAAAAATCCTGACTTTATACCAAATGAAAACTGACCAAAATGAGACTGCAAAATAATGAGAAGGTAAAAATTTAAAAGACATTTATTTAAAAAAATCCTAAATCCAAACTAGCACATAAACACATAACCTACTTACAAATGAATTACAATCACTGAAAATCCAGGCCTTCTAGTCCAAAGCTTAGCCGCACTTTTCTCCTTTAAAAATAGGCAAACCCTAGTGCAACGTACTGAAAGAAATGCACATTCCTACACAACAACAGACCCTCGACAGGACTGACTGTTCTCTAAAACCAAAGCTTAAGAGTGAAAATTTGTGTTGTTCTGATTAAGGGATCAATCAAGTTGATTTGTCTACTAGGAAATGTAAAAAAATAATCATTTATTTATTAAACCATTACTGGATATTACACAGTTAAGCCTACCTGAAACAGAAATCGTGTTCTGCTTTCACAAAGATCATCACATAAACCATTTGCAGATCAGAAGACAAACTGGAAGGATAGAAGCATCTTAACAGGAATATCAGCAGTAGCTTTGGATTTTAAATCAGCAGAACAATAAGCTACAGAGTGTTGGAGTGGAATCTTGCAGATAAAAGTGAAGCAATATCCACTGACAATGCACTCACTGAACCCTACTTTGGAAATAAGTAATTCAAAAGTGTTCTCTGTGCTACAAACACTTTGTAAATTAGTATCAGGAAAGCCTGGCATTGAGAACCTTCTTTAATTAAAATTGAGCGGCATTTTAAACATAGCCCAGCCAACAAACAGAAGTAACTGCAATTGGTTAGATTTACCACATTCATTATGCATTTCCTCTTTAATAACTTTACTTTTATTAATCATATTGAAAAGCTGAATCATAATTTGAGATTGTCATCTTCTAATGAAAAATCAAGGGTACATTTATGAGCATCTTATTGCATTAATGAAATGTTACAGTATGAGTACCCGCACTCAGCAAGACATTGTAATTTAGGCTCAATGTCTGTAGAGCTGATTATCGACAGAGATTATGACAAGTGTCTTGCTTTTCTGTAATCCTCAGACCTTAAACTATGACACTATATAAATAAGTTACAAGTAAATGTACTGTAGTTAACATCCCAATGTTCATGTGACTTTCCTCTGGATGGTCTGGTTTCCTCCCACTGCCCAAAGACATAATGCTAGGTTCATTGGCTCCTGGAAAAATGTGCCCTAGAGTGAGTATGTGCATGTCTTGTCTCTATATGCTCTGCAATGGAATGGCATGCCATCCAAGGTGAATTCCACCCGGTATCCGCTGCTTGCCAGTATAGGCTTCGGCTCTAACTAACCGATGAAGCAGTTAGAAGATGGATAAGAAAAAGTAAATTATTAGCCCCTATTCATACTCACTCCTTATCACAGTAAGTTTATAATATTTTCAACAATATGTAAAAGAATAAGATGATGAAGAATAAATACAGTAAGTACACTGCTGCTAAAAGTAAAACAACAAGCATTCTGTTAATTGTAAAAACAGGCACTCTGAAATTATCCATTAGGTTATTTCTAAATATTTCTGTTTACAAGTCAGGGTTATAATCAGATTATAATAATTAAAAATAATTACAAGCATGCAACCGAAATACTAACATTTGTTTTTTCTTTCATACTTTTTATTTCTGAATTGAAGGTATGACTAACTTCTAATCAAATTACTACTCCACTTAACTTTTCTCATGTAAAAAAAAAATGTTTTCCTTCAGGATGTGCTTTCGCTTTTCCTGCCACAGGTAAAATTTAGTCATCCGTATCTACAATGTTTTGAATTTTAGTCCTTCCTACCTGTTTTTAAAATACAAAGAGGAAACCGTGATCTGTGTGTGTATTGTTGTGAAAATATGAATAATGAAAGGGTAATAATTAAAACCATGACATGCTGCTGATGATGTATGTTGTTAACCTACATGTATGTAGCCAATGCATTTTCCATAGTACTTGTTTGGAGACAAGTGAAGAATAGAGAAAATGACCCAAAAGTGATTTGAATGAATTCAATGGAGACATTGAAAACCTGTTTATGCTATATTTGATAGTACAAACATAAATGCATGCTATACAGTATATATGCAATATGCATATGAGCAATACCTTATTCAGGAATTCAACTTCTGATAAAATCATTTTCCATACTGCTGTGAAATTCCCAAGTGTACAGTTAAACCTGTATAAACACATTCATCATTAACAAATGCAAATACAAACGAGCAATTCATGGAAAGACGTATGTTGCAAATAAATGAGATTGCTGCTGCTTTTCAATTACACATCTGGGGAGCATTTAATAGCATGCAGTTCTGCCTCTCTTTTTCACCACTTTTATTCATTGTAGGCAGTCAGTGTTTGCCTTAATTATTATTGCTTTATTAGCAAAGGTATATGATTGACCCTGTTATCTCTGCAGCTTTAAAAGTTATTTGGATAGATATTTTAAATTAAAATCTAAGTGTTAAAGCAGGAAAAAACTGCCTAATTTAAAAACCGAAAAAATGAAGTTAAAATTAGATTATTGATGGTACACTCTTTTCAAGTTACTGCCAGCTACAGTACATTCAAACTGTTAGGTCTGCTTTGTCTACAGTGTATAAGAGAAGCCGTTTCAAATTTGTTGCCCCTGTGGCACATTAATTAACACTAAATTTAAATTCATTATACATAAGCTGGAAGCATATTGAATAAAATGTCACAAAATGAAAACAAATGGGGAAACAACTTCCAGAGTGAACTTCTTAGGATATGAAAGCTCAGTGATAAATCACAAGTTCCCAGTGTTGCTCATTCCCTTCTACTTGCTTTATAATATACTCCTACTTCTTCATAATGTATAGCTTGCTTTATAATATGCCTATTTTTCTACTGGTTAATCTGCTTCTTAGAGTTTTGATAAAATTTTTATTACTGTATAAGGATTCCATTCTCCTTTTAAAGGTGTGATTCTTCCATCAGCAAAACAAAGAACATAAGGTAATGCAAAAATTAAAAACGACCACAAAGCGAAATCTTCAGGAATTTTTTAAACTATATCTGGTTTTAACTACACTAGTTTAGGGGAGTACTGTGCTCAGACAACAGCAGTACCACACCCAGGATTTGAAATTACAGGCTTCAGTTTATGTCCCCAGAGCTCTAGCCACTACTCTGCACTACTGCTAGGGATATTGGTAAACGAAAAGCATGCCCACAGAAGACAGAAGTTCATAATGTTTGTCCAGGAGATTATTTCCAGAACCTTCTCATTTTTCATATGGTCTTAATTTAAATGTAGTTTAGAAACCCCACAATTTTCTCACCATCATCTTCATTAGAATATGAAGTGCCTTAAACAGATTACAAATAAGGTACTCTACACATTGTAAGAAGTGCAAGAAGTGGGAACTGGTACAAAAAATATAGCATACGCCACAGGTACAGATGGTTTTGATCAGCAAGTCTTATTAATACACTAATAATTAGTGCTAAGAAAGACTTCATAAATGTTTCCTGGCACAGCCTAGTTCAACTGAGGACTCATTTTAGGAATGTGTCTGAGATGGGCCCCTCTAATGAGGTGAGTTGTAACATAACCCACGGCATGGTGAACTGGGTCTATCTCGACACCTCCAGTAGTCGAGTGCCCAAATACTCAGTGCCTCCCCAAGAGGGAGGGGTGATCCAGAGGGAAGCCCAGCTGGAAGTCACACGTTAACCATCCTATTATTACCAACCAATGAAGAACCAGTGGGGGAGAAGGGCACTACACCTGATGGCATCACAGCCACAGCATGACTGGACTATGAAAAGGTATTGTACCGTGGCAAAGGTATTGCCACAGAATTTATTCAATCCTAGCAACCTAACGAAAGCTAAAAAGCCATATGACTTTGACCAGCATCATGAAACAAGCTAAGACAGAGCAAATCTGTATGTAAATAGAAAAACACAACAGAAATCTGCTGAAGACTATCTGCAGCAAGTTAAATCTTATGACTTGCAAACTAATCTTAATATCAGCTGATCAAATAAATAAATACAGATAGACTTTTGTTGACAAGCTTGAATATTAATGTATACTCAATTGTAATGCTGGAGCAAACTTCATTTCTCCCTCCTTTTATCTCACTTGCAGTCAGGCTTGAGTCAAACTTTGTGAGTAAACTGCTGGGAAGCCACTCAAGATCAATCCTAGCGGAGTTCTTTCTGTTCAAGAGGAACAGCTTTTGGCACTAAGCAAAGAGAAATTTCTCTGTCTTTCCCGGCACAGAGAAGGGTGCCGCTGGCAGAAAGCTGGTGCAAGAAATTGCTTCTGCTTTTCTGCTTCTTCAAAGAACCCTGTCAGCCATCTTTCAAACTGCTCATCAAAGCTGCCTGGCCAGAGTGTGTCAGATGAATAGAAAGTTTACATTAGAAATCAAGAGAATTACATTATTATACCAATTATGTTTGATAAAGTTCAGTTTATGACAGTAATTCAATATTTACTTGTCTTTGAGAGTATGAAAGTGATTAATTACATTAATAATTTGATTTACAAGGTGGATCATAATGTGTGTTAATATAATGTGTTAATGTAAATATAATATATATTATATGGTCAATATCATATATATATATTATTACATGATCATATATATTATTGCTCTTATTTGGCATGTTTTGGTTATGTTAAGAAATCATATATTGTATATTTTAAATCTATGCGCAAATATTGCTTTTTAGTTTTTCTGATTGATTCCTAGTAGCCATAAAAAACAATATTGCAATTGCAATATTGCAACTGGCTGGATTAGTCCTTTTCCTGAATGCATTTTCTTTCAATAATCTTTTCCATCACCCAGTCAGTGGCATTGCCTAATGTACCAAGGTAGGAGAAAGTTATAAAAGTTTTATTTAATTTTTTATTTAATTTCATCCCTGAACTCTATAAATGATCAATTTACTGTGCTGGTGCCACAACATCCTCTATCAGTGTCTACACAACTTCACTAACTTCAATCTCTTAATTTTATTGTTAATGTATCTTTCACCATTCTTATTTTTCTGGAAAAAAAGTCTGTTAACTGCAGAGATCTGAAAACGTCTGTGTATTAACAAACCACTGATTCACACAATTATTTCCTCTATAATTTCTTCTATCCCAAACGAACTTATCTTTCTTTTTCACAGCTCCTCAAAATTCATCAAAAACATCCATAAATCCATTTTCTAACCACTTCAGCCAATTCAGGGTCAAGAGGGGGCCTGAGCCTATCATGGCAAGCAACAGGCACAAGGTGGGATACACCCGAGACAGGACCCCAGTCCATTGTAGGGCACACAAACACCACTCACCTCACAGTCATGCATACATTCACACCTATTGCCAATTTTCCCAGAAGCCAATTAACCTACTAGTATGTCTTTTGACTGCGGAAGGAAACTGGAGCTCCCAGAGGAAACCCCCGCTAACACGTGGAGAACATACAAACTCCACGTAGATAGCAGCCCAGGAATTAAAGCCAGGGCACCAGTGCTTCAAGGCAGTAATGCTAACCACTGCACCACTATGCCACCCTACATCTAAAACTAAGCATTTTTTTTCCATTGACAATGAATAACCTTCGCAATGACTTAACATCACCCTCATCTGAGTTAAAACCAGCCTTCAGTACAGCTCCAGAAGAATTTTCATAGCATAAAATGTATTCCAATTGTATTTCCTTTCCACCATAACACCCTTTATATATTTGATGACCCTTTCCTAAGGTTATCAAACTTTATACTTTTCACAGGATGACCGTATAAGTCGTACCTTTTTTATGTTATTTGAACGTATTCCCTTGTACCATTTACCATCGGTTGGATGGGTTTTTAAAGGCACAGCTCTTTGGGAATATTTGTGCATGTAAATCTAGCCATTGATGACCAATAGGATGCATTTTAAACAAAGTGCCCCTACTATTCAAAATGAAATACTAGTATATACTGGTTCTAAACGGAAAATAGACAACAAAATGGGCAATAAAACAGTCAGTGAGCCTGTAAAGTCATCTCCAGCCTGTCATACCCCATACTGTGAACTAGAACTGCATATTGCATCATCAAGATGGTATAACAGTTTCTGAAAAGATCACTTAAAATGTGATTTTGCTCTGCAAAAGAAGGAAGATACAATGCTACTGTATATGTGACAACATGTTACAGTATATACAGTAAAGATGGTGATATCTGTCACTGTATTTATGCAAATATCCATATAATTTAAGTTGAATTTATCAATATAACTGAAGTCTTACCACACATTTTCTAGAATACAGAGTTCTACAAAAGATTTGTAATTAACACTGAGGCCTGTGGTTACAAAGGTACAGTACATCTCCAAAGTGTGTCTGCATGAGACATACAGCTAGGACATGAGCTTGATGGCCAATATCAACAATTTAATCAATGTAATTCCAATATACTGTATATCTCCATAGGAAGAGGAAATTGAACTGATTACATATTCATTTACAAATTATGCCAACCAGAATGTTTCTTCATTTCTAAATTAATAACAAACAAGGAGCAAAGCATAACTCTAAAATAATGCCCTTTAAACTACAGGAAAAGGTAACATTTATGAACTATAAAGGTTATGCCTGGTCCTTAATCATTATTGTACTAGTGGCTAGAAAGCATGTTAAATTTTAATTCAAATGTGCAAGATTGGTATTTGATATTTGATATAAATTTGACTAGACTCTACTGTATTCTCACTTGTCTTAAAGTGAAGTAAAAGACTTCTGTTACTAATAAAGCCTTCCCTATTTACACACATTTTAAAATTAAATAGTAACAGCTCAGTCTTTTTAAATTAAAAAGAAGATCAATGTTACTATGTGTTCAAATAAAACATTGTTTTAACAAATTCATAGAAAGGGTAACTAGTGTAAATACATAAATTGTACTGAAGCTGTTTTATTTAAATTTTTCCTTTTGTTTAACAAATTTATCTCTGTGTGGATACCATCAAAAACGTTTCTGTCCCAGATATTCCTTGGCATACTGTATATTAAATGAACCTCACTGCTATTCTGAAATTATTTATTGTTGTGATAATTGTCATATTAATCAGATTTATTGAGAGGACCGAAGGCTGTGGAAATACAGTAATCATATTTATATCATAAGACTGATTGTACCCTTCACATTAAGGACTGTAATCATATACCAGACTAAACCCTGTGGTTTTGAAAGTACTTGCTAAAAATGAAAGGTTTTTATTTTTAAACAATATTTTGACTCAGGGGTTCCAAATCAAGAACACATGATCTTGCGATGACAAAGCATGCAAACATATGAAATAAAACTGGATTTAGTAACATTTCTAGAGAGATGTAAAGTTCCATTAGAAATACCTCTAAATCCATCTGACATTTGAGGTGCTGAACCTGAAAGTTTAAATTGTCTGACTTCCTGCTTTCTCACACAACTTGGAAGATGAGAGAAAAAGCTTCTGTTCTGTGTACAAGGTTTATAAGGCTTCTGTGAATAATTGGTCTTTAGGTCTTGACTAGAAAGAAAAATAGGTAAATAGACAATGTATGTTAACATATTCATTTTAAGGCCTAGCACGAGCCTTTAAAACTGTTTCTTCCATTCCACTATACATAATTTATCTTAATCCATCAAGTCCCTTGAAAGACGCTTTGACGTGCTCTGGATAACGACATGAATGTGTCGTTAGTCATGGAGTGCTTTTCTAAAAGGCAATAAACAACCCTCGTTCGTGATGGCATTCTGGATTATTTCCCCCTCTCGGATATTGATGTGATCAAACAGAAGATGTCATTATAATTCTTGATCCTTTCTGTACCTTTTTAAAGTTGCCAATCTGCTTCATTGGTAATAAAAATGAGACATGTGCCTTATTCAAAACGAAAGAATAACAAAGGATTAAGATTTCATTTTTTTAAGTACAAATACTGATACATATGAAAAATATCTAGATTGATTATAAACCCACACAGAATGTTGTTTGATATATTTCTTCACACAAACTAAGAAATGTGACAGGAGAACCTGAAGAAAGAGACATACAGTCAAAGTCAGCAATGATATATGGCCAATATAGAGACTATTGCAGTTCAAGTACCACTGTCACAGAGTTAACGCTCAAATAAGATACAGAGCAAGAGGCTCATATATAACCTTATGCATATTTTAACATGGAGCTCCAATAGCACATTCTGCGAACTAAATGGGAAGAGATCCACAAGAAGGGTGACTTTGACTAACTTTTCTTTTTGCAATTCCTCTTTTTTAAGCAAAAGAAGACATTATATTTATTAGTAATAGGTTTATTCCATGATGAAAAGAGAAGAAAGAAAACACAACGTTTCGGCCATGGAGCCTTCTTCAGGTGTGTGACACGGACGAAACGTTGTGTTTTCTTTCTTCTCTTTTCAGCATGGAATAAACCTATTACTTGTTCCTTTGCAGCCTACGCATGCTGACGCATCTATCCACCTGATTATATTAATTATATAGACTGGGCACCCAAAGAAATATCTCACTTCGCTAGAAATTCACAGAATTTTCAGGAAAGTGCACTGGAATTGTACTAAACAGATACTAACATCAGTCATAAAGTAGGTTTGAAGAACAGGGATCTCGTGTGAAATTCAGAGACCAATAGTCTCTGTGGACATCCAGGAGTCATTGACCTTGACCTCCATTTTGGGGGTGGAAATGAATCCTTTAAAAGCAATCTGATAAATGTGTACATGTCAAAAGGCAAAGAACTGACATGAAAATTAGTATCTAATGTCTTTTTAATGATTAATAAATGTATTTATTATTTTGTTTGCCATCATATTTTTATTAATAAATAATGATCGATAATTTGTAAAACTAGTCTTTCATTAAAAAAATATATGCTTAATTTTATCAATTAATAATACAGTATGTGCTTGTGTCATTGTGAGATTTTGTCCTGCGTACTTTTATAGGGTTATGATTCAGTCCTATTTCTCTGGTAGAGCCCGTCTACTGGTCTATGAACCTTAAATGTCGGACATACACCCAGCTCATCCCAGAATTTCAAGCTTCAATTCATGTTTTGATTAAAAATATTCACTTTAAAAATATATATAGTATATATTGATACTGTACATGTAATTTACTAAAAATGGGACATCATTGTAAGAAGGTGAGTACTTCTATACGTATTGTATTCTGCTCATGAAGAAAATGTGTGAACAAAAGAGAATTCACATTCACACAATGGTGATCTCCTGATCTGTAGCTGTCTTAAATAACATACAGTAGAAACTTATCAAACTACTGTTTAAATGTGTGTGTAAAAAACAGCCCAACACCTTCCACTGAATATACATGAACCTGAATATACATTCAATACGACCCATGTCTGAAGTAAAGGGCTGAGTGGAATCTAAACTCATTCTTCATACCAAATCATACCATTTTTTTTGTTCCAAGCTAATGAAATCTATTGTATAGAAGGTACAGTATGTAGCTTTTGAAGAGGAAAAGGCGAGATCATCAGGTTCTTGCAGGATTTTGGAGAACTTTCTATTGAGCTCACAAAACTGTTTTGCAGGGGTATGGTGAAATCTGAATACGTTTGTGTTTAGATTAATATTTTTCCCTTTTGGCAAGGTCATTGCTGCCCTGGTCCTGTTTATTAAATGGGTTTTGGTATGAAGCCTTTGATAAGGCAGTTGGAAATAAGGATTCTTTCTCCAGGTGTCATAGTGAAACATGATTGATGGTGCTGCACCCATGATTGGAAATTATTCCTCACACCGCTCTGACTGTTAAGTGAGTCACTGTGAAAGGAAGGACAATTTATACCTGTCACTAGTGTCACTGACAGATTGGCCTGGTTCTTTTAGTTTTAAGCACTCTGAAGAGACATATAAGAGATCCTATTGTGAAAATTCTTTTAGTTTACAGTGAAAAAGGGAGACAGACTGCATGCACAATGTGCTTGTTTTGCAATCGTGTTAGTATTCCTTGTCTTTTTAAATTATTCAGTTATAATTTTGACTAAAAAAAGCTGAATTTGAAAGTAGATATCTTTACTTTTATTTAAACCATATGAATATCTTCATTCTCTTTTGACTGTAAAAGTAGTTAGCATATCTACCATCATTGTTAGGTGCCGCTATATAAAATGTACATTTTAAAATGTTATTTTGCAATTTGTAAACCATCTGTGCTGCGTGTCATGACCTTAAATAAGATGTGTTTTTAATTAATTTGTGAAAGTGTCCACAAAGAGACAAACAAAAAACAGATGGAGAATACAATAATTTAATTACACGGATGAAGCAACACTCTGTAAAAGATTCTGTGGAATTAGATCCGTTTTTATGTATAGCTTAAAGTGGAAAAGCTTTAAGAATATTAATATTTTGTCTAAACAGAATCCAAACAAAATATTAACACTTTTATGTCTTACCCTGCATTTTCAGGAAGAAAATGCTAATCCCATTTATAAACTATTCATTATCTGTGATAAATTAACGAAACATTAATATCATTTTAAAGCTATGGTAGGAACTGACTCCTGTTCATAATCCATTACACAGTTATAAACTGTTATCTGCAGCCCTTAGCTTGTTGCAGATAGGCTGAATGAACATACCTACGTACTTACTGTACACAAACAGTAAGGAGAAACCTACTACTTAGAGCTGAGGTATTCAATCCTTTTCCCAGAGGGCCAGTGTGTTAGAGGGTTTCCATTCTAACTCGGCTCTTAACAAGCTAAACCAGCTGGTTACTGGCTTAGCTGTTTAAACAGATTTTCCTAACATTTTGGGAGATGCTGCGGCTTCAACCAGAAAACCCCCCATAGTATTTGCCTACTCTAAACCGAAAAATACAAAGAAAGCCTTATGAGAAACATCGCTCAGTGTGGCATATCAGCACCCTACAGACAGGCAACACAAATACCAGGTAGTCTGTAACTTATTCAACTCCTCAATTTCCCTTCGGGATCAATAAAGTCTTATCTATCTATCTAACTCACTGAAGGTGTAAACAGGCATGCAGCACAAGTTCTTGTCGCTCAACAAATTAAGGACAATCCACCATCTACAGTATAAAGTCAATGTAAGGAGCCATAACATACTGGCAAACTGTAAGGTGATTGTACAGGAGTATACTGTAACACCTGTTACAAGACAGTGCACACAGAAAGTAGCATCTGGTGCATTATTCAGACTCAGATGCTACACTCTCAAGCTGAAGGCTGATATTTGGAACACTAGGATGGATGATTAACTGAGTAGATCTTATCAATATCCTCATGATTTTGAAAAAAAAAAGCACAACCCCCCCCGTAATTAGCTAAATAAGAAAGATAGTTTTGTAAGTAATTCAATTATGAATGGCAAAACATGGGTGTTATAATTTCAAATGTTATTATGCAAAATATTCTGGTGCAGTTGCAAAACATTCAAATCAAAAACTATAAATGATTTACTAGAAATTAAGAGACTGCT
This sequence comes from Atractosteus spatula, assembly GCF_055471065.1. Lineage (NCBI taxonomy): Eukaryota > Metazoa > Chordata > Actinopteri > Semionotiformes > Lepisosteidae > Atractosteus > Atractosteus spatula. The sequence continues at coordinate 61,834,484 of NC_142707.1, forward strand.
ATATTTTATGTAGTTATCAATGATATATCATATAATTCTATATATAAATATCATATGATGCTGAAGACCATCCTGTTGTATTAAGATAGAGAGATTCCTAATTTAATACTTTTTAATAATATTTAATAAGAACAATAATCAAGACTCCTAATTTAAGATTCAGAGAATCAGCCAACCTTTCCATTTGTGTCCAATGTCCACATTCCTCAATGTGCCCTCTTGTTAGATTTGGAATCTTAAAACCAAACACAAGTATATACATTATTTTGAATGTCAGAGGCTGTAAATCTTTAAATTAATGCTCAGTCTCACTAAAAATACAAGCTGGACAATTCAATTTCAATCAATGAATACGTAATTTGAAAATAACATAGTCACTGTTCATCATGTACAGAGATATCAATAGTATTCAAACACCTTTTGACTAGCAGGTAATGGGCATTGCTAAATATCATAATAACAAAATAATGCATGGTGCTTTATTTTTACTTTGTGACTTGTTTTTACTTACTAAAATGATATCAAAAGTAATTACAAAAAAAATCAAGGTAACCTGTTATGTGTCTCACCAACAGAGTATGTTACCGTAGTTATAAAACTACAGTAAAAACCTTTCAAAGACTTCTAGTGAATTGGGTTTTGTATTGAGGCTTCCAGGAAGACAGCTTAGAGATCCAGCTCACTGCCTACAGCAGTGAAAGTCCACTGGCAGAAAGAAATGCTGAATTGACTTTTGTCCTGCTCAAAAGGATTAGCCTGTTGCCAAAATATGATGCCTAAATGAATCTGTCCCATGTGTTTGGAAAAGTTCCAAAAGCTCCCGTATGTTCACTGAGCTCACCAAGTTCTCCATTCCGGATGAAAAGGCAGGCAACAGCACCCGGTCTTTCCCTGCAGTCACCATTAGTGCCGGAATCATGATCTGAGGATGCATACAGCAGTGTCATGGAAGTGTTGCACTGAACCCCTATTCTGAACAGACTCCGATTTCTACATAATATTTGGTTTTTGCTGAAGCGTAAAAACTTAAAAGCTTAAAGACAAACATTCACTACATCTTCTAGATTTGTAACAAAAACAGAGCAATTCTACATACAGTATATTCCAAAAACTCAATTTACTATTAATTACTCACAACAACCTTTAGGGAGACATACAAGTCTCAGAATGACATTTTGCTGTTTATTTTAGAGCATTTCATCTGCATTTTCACATTTTATATTCATTCCATGCAAAACAAGAAAAAAACAATAACACCTATTAAGCTGAAGTTTTAAGCTGAAACTCGTTTCAAAATGTTGCATTCCACTGCTATGTTATAAATGACAGCAGAGTGAGTGTGTAAACATGGCAGGGTGATTTAATGTCCAAAGGGATTCTATAATCAGTTAATCAATTCATTTAGCTCTCACCCTTGAAGGCTTGAACTCAAATTTAGATCATGGGAGCTACAAAGTGGTAAAGTCCTCTTGGTCAGAAAACATCAGACCAATGTTCAATAGACACCTTTTTCAATTCGTCATATCTGGGTTCTGGGTGAATGTGATGCTAAGGGTCTAGTCTAAGGGTTGAACAAGGTGAACATGGTGACAGCACACCTACCTTGTTCCCAAATACTGTATGTTGTCTCTCCAGGGTATAACTGTTATCTATGGTTTTCTATTCCCACGGAATTATTATCGACACCTGCTCTGATGATTGCTGGTTTCAGGTGTCCCAACGGTCTTTTCATTATAATTTCAAATTAAAAACAAAAGCTCTTTTGCACTTTGGCCAACAGGTTGTGTTTTACTTGCACTTTCGACTTTTTCAGAGTAGCATTAACTTCTGCTTGATCTTTTATTAATACCCTGAGAAATGTTCAAAAATCAGAGGCAGTGACTGAGCCCATTCAACTGGTTCTCTTGATTAAACCTAACATATATTTTGATGTCCTTTTAAAAACATTTAACATTGCTTTAACAAATGTCATTTATCTTTTTAACAATTCATCATGTTGATAAAGAAAGACTGTTCTGATGGTAGTTATAGTTACCTTGCTCCTTGGTCTAGAACAAAGCCAGCGCCAGTTTCTCTCAATGTTTCGGTACCAGTTTAAAGGACCTCTGAGTGGATCAGAAAATACAATTATAACACTATTTACAACCAGAGAATCAGTAACATGGACCTCAGAACACAAAGTTACTACGTCATCATAAAATGAAAAGGACAAGAGAAACGGTAATGAAACAATGAAAATAATTTTCATGATTTTAAATAAAATGATTTGTTTTATGTTCAGTGGTTGGATACACAAGAATCCAAAAAAAGACTTTAGTCCAAAGGCATAAACATTTTTATTTTGCATTGGTTTTTACTGCAATAGCAAAATCATTGCTAACAGACTGAGCTGCCAGTGTTCCAATGAAAACCAATTAAATTAAAGAAATTCACATGTATGATAAAGAACTTCACACATGTACAGTATGTCTGTCAGTGGCTTTTGCAGAAAATAGCCCAAACCATTATGTAGGCTCCAGTGTGTCCAAGATCCAAAAACAACAGTGAATTGCTAGTTGTACAGTATTGGTTTGATTCCAAAACATCATATATTAAATATGTAAACTGCCATAAACAGACAGAACATAATTTATATGATGTTTTAGGTAAGGCATTTATAAACAAAAGTAATTAGGCAGCAGAGGCTCTACAGCAGATTGGATGTCAAACAAATGATGGTTAAAACTCTGCATACCAAATTAATACACACTATTATTGCTACACAATTCCATAATCTTTGACAGCATTAAAAATATATGAATAGCAAAACAAATTCAATATTTTCATTATTTGCAGGACCAAAAATGATTCTCATACCAAGAACCAAGAATGGTGATTATTGATTGTCTGATTACTTCCTTAATTAGCATGTGCGTATACTGTATGTAAAATGTATTTATTGTCTCAACAGAAAGAAAAATGCTGTTTCAGAATAGGGCTGGGTTTTGCCTATTCCCAGTATGCTATTTGTACGATTATCTTTCTAATGCTACCAATTAAGGCAATATATTCCAAGAATTAAGGAATTATGTATACGAACAAACATTTTTGTTACCCATACAGTGCCTCGCAACATATTCAGACCCTTGCACAGTTTTCACATTTTGTTGCTTTAAAACTTGCAGTCATGACCCTTTAAGAAGTAATTCATATTCGTGACACAAACTACTACACACATTCAAAGCAAAAAAAAATGATGAATAGCTACAGTATAGTAAATAACATGAAAAGAAAAGTCATGTTTGCATAAATATTCAAACCCGCTTTTGCAAACCTATCTTAAGTAGCACAAAATTATATTGAAGAGCCACACAATTAGTGGTTATAATACACCTAAACACACTTACTGTATCTCTGTAAAGTATCTGAGTCAGGAAGTGAATTACAAGAAAAGTTTTAACCATGAAGACAAAGGAGAATTTAAAACAGCTCAGGATAAAGCTGTAAAAGATACAGAACAGAAGAAGGGCTGGTCAAAGCAAACTTGGATCTTTCTGGTCTGAATGCAAAGTATTTCATACATACAGTATTGTTACGACCCCAAGTGTCTAGGGGTAAAGGGGTGTAAGATTTAGGATGATTTGGATGCAGGTGGGTTTCTGGTGAGGGACTTAGGAAGCGTGACAACAAGTTTGGTACAAAGGGGATTTATTTTAAAGTGAAATAAGTGACTGGTATGTAATATAGGACACAATAACACACAGGGAAAGGGAACTAGAGTGGTGCCAAAGAAAAGAAAATAACAAACAAAATGGAGCTGGCTAGGAAAGTGAGGGAAACCTAACCTAAGTACAAAAGAAAACCCAAAACACTCAGTGTTCGGTGTCTTCTAACACCCTCACCATACAAGACAAAAGGCACTCACCCATCCTAAACTAGTGTTTCTAATACGAAGACCAACTATGTGTGTAGAATGTACTCGACAACCTAAACTAAGCCTTTACACAAAAGTTCACACAAATATACAAGTGAACTACGAACACAAATAAGGGAAAACGAATGTAGACAAGGAATAGAGTACAAAAGATATAACAGAGGTTGATATAACACATTTGGGGAAGGTAACGGTGAAATCCAGGATAAACACTAACAAATGAAAGTAAAAGGAGACGAACACAAACCAACAAAACCAAAGCCATACGGAAACACATGAAGCAAAACGAACGAAAACGGAGAGAAACGAAGCTGAGCCGAGCAGAACCAAAGTCAAGCGAAAGGCCTCTTCATTCTGAAAACCTCCAAGTTAAATACTGAATAAGCTGAGTTCTGATTGGTCGAGAGTTGATTGAAGATGATGTCACAACGGCAAAGATGGTGTAGTGATCGACCAATGGGGGGGGGGGGTAGCTGAATACAGGAATCGTGCATCATTCAGTCAATATGCCCTTCTCTACTGACATAAAAAGCAGAATTACTTTACAGATCTAATTCTCATCAGCAGGGACTGCAATGCTCGTCAATACTAATAGGAACATAGATGAGGCAAGGTACAGGCAAATCTTAAAGAAAAACCTGCTTCTATATCTAGACCTAAATGCGTGTTTCAACAGGACAATGACCTAAAGCACAAAGTCAGAGCTACAGTATACCACAGTGTCTTAAGAATATGAGAGTGAATATCTTTCAAAATGCTCAGTCAATGTCCTGACTTGAATACTACTGAAAACCTGTGAAGAGACTTGGAAATGCTTTCCAAAAGTAATCCTTAAGAAAATTGAGAAAGCCTGAGCACCCCCTCCAAGAGTAATGGATACAAAATGCATCTGGTGGGTGCATACCTGGAGGGAGACTTTCTGCCAATGGTTCTTCCATATTGACAAAATACTTATTCAATCCACATATTTGATTTCTTTTTTATTTTTGCCGATTATTAACTGTAATATTATACAATTATATTATACCATAAGATGTCTCCAGCTGGACCAACTGGGTTTTGAATAAAATAAATTATGTATGCATCATGTTGAAATTTCCCTAAAGGAGACACCATAGGAAGTGCTGGAATACATTTGCCCCAATAAACAGTTCTGATATTGTCTGAAAGTAAAGCAAAAATGAGAACTGAAGTGTGACCTCCAGCTATAGCCATGTGTTGAATTGCAAAATATATCACAAACTGGCTGGATGCTTACTGGTTGCATTTCAAAAATGGCTTTCAAAGGCTGCAGAACATTAAGGCCCTGCTGGTACTGTATATTTATTGCACACTACGTTGAGGTAAAAATGTTTTGTTAGATAAAATGAGTTGATAGTCCAATAAACAAAGTATGCCTTTACAAAGATGTTATGGTTATTAGTGGGTGATGGGATGACAGGTTCAGAGAACATGGTAGCTCTTGTCTGTCTGAATTGCTTTCAGCTATGAGTTACTGTATGTCACCTGACCAACTGGGAAAAGACAAATGGTTGGTTGACATTTAATAACTAGAAAGCAGGGGATTCCAGATGATATACAGGTATAAGGAAGAGAGAAGGGAAAAAGAAGAGATTTAAATGTGACTGTGGGATTTGTGAGTTTTGGGTCTCAGAAAAAGAGAAGAATTTTACAAGAGTCTCAGAGATGGACTGTGAATTGTAGCCAGTAAGCAGCATAGCTGCCCTATTGTCTAGAGACAGTACTAGTAAGAGTTCTAAAAAGAAAGCTACATTTTGGGTTTGTGATATTTGTGACTTTGACTATTTTTGTCAAACATAATAAAGGAGCTCTGGTTTGTCACAGCTGGCAAAATCAGTTATGCGCACAATAATGTTCCATCTTCATTCAACAGACCTTCTTTCTTTTTCCTGGAATTTACATACATTAAACCAACACTACACAGTCATGAATCACAGAGATGAACATGGGATCATACAGATGAGTACAGTGAGTGCTGAATATATGACCCTGTGGTTTATGTGTGATCTATAACTGCCTAAGGAAAAGCATAGTACTAGTAAATCATTATAACTTGTCTGTTTTGATTACTTAAGGGGGTAGAGTCTACAGCAATTGATCCCAAATGACTGTATGATCATATGTCAGCATAGCTGGATAGTGTGTTTGAATTTCGATAGGAAAGCTCTCATTAGTATTTAAGAGCTTTCTTGCATGTTGTTAGAAAAGACACCTATTTAATTTTTTTCATTTTCTTCCCATTCCTTTCAAATTCGTCACCTCTGCACAATGCTGTTATGCAACCAGTAAGGAAGCTGGCCACTCTCCATCAGCAATCCACTCTCTATGTTTTGTATTTTCTCTACTTTATATCTCTCATGTAGCTCTTCAACAGTCTCTGCAATGGCTGACTTTCTTTAAGTATTTAAGATACTTCTTGTTCGCCATTGCTCCCTTCATCATACTTTCGCTCCATTTCTCCTTCTGTTATCTCATCCTCTCTGCACTTCTTCTGCTCTCTTGTCTCTTGTACCCACTTATTGTTCTTCCTTACACCTGTGTGGTGAAAACTGCCCACTAAGGCATAGAAAAATGATCTTAAGGGCACCACCATAAGACAATAAATAATAAAAATAATATTTTTTATAAAGCATCTTTCCAGTGATCCACTTGTTTAAACTCTGTGTCCCAGTGTCCCAGAGGTGATAACGCAACTTTTAGGAAATGAAAGAAAGGTGGCAGATGTATTAAATGAACACTATACTCATACAGGAAGAGTTACAAACGAGAGGAAACCATTAAGCCCATCTAGCCTGTTTGACAGTTTGTGTATAATTGATGTCAGGATCTCATCCAGCCACTTCTTGAAAGTACCACCTTGAGGTGTTTCCCACAGAAGACAACTAACAGCATGCTTCAGGTGGAGGAAAGACAAAGATCCATATTAAATGGCGTTATCATAGAATAGGCAGAAGTGTTTCTCTTCACAGAAGCATGAGATGTTATTTACAAGCCATTAAACAATCTCTTACAACAGCTACTCAAGACAGCGTAATAGTTCCCTTGAGTGAAGAATTCCCAATCTAGAACCCATCCACTGGGTGACAACAATTCAAAGTAAAGTCCTAGTTAGAGTACTGTAGGATTGTGGAGATGATCAAATAAAACTTTAAGATTATCTGTACAGTATGGCACAAGGATTCCAATGGACAGTCAACACAAAATTAAACAAATGGTAGGTTTAACTAATTTAGCTAACTTGTTAGAAACAGCAATAGTCATGGAAACAGAGCATAATATTGCTGCATTCAAAGGTATTCTAAAGTTAAACCTTCCCATTAAGTACCCAATCCTGTAATTTGAGGCAATGGGTATTGGTTTGTATTTGTGCAAACTGTCAATTCTGATTGCAGTGGTCAAATGTTGTAGCCATCACTAAGTCAGACTAAATCACTTCTCATTTAAATCATTAAAGACTCTCTAAGAACATCAATATCTAACAATAATGGATTATTTCTAGCATGATCATTAGGCCATGGCTTTATAGGGAAATTATATAGTCAAAATGGGCCTCAAGGCAGGATAAATTACACACAGTAAACATGGAGGACAGAGCAGAGACAAATTGTGGACAGAGGAAGAGAAGAAAAAGAACAGTGAGAAAGAAACCTCCAATAACCGATCAAGAGTTCAGAAACTGTCCACATAATGTGAACACTAAGATGATCAGACCTAAGGGTTTAAGGGAAAATACCTGTTCTATATTTTATATTTCAGGAAATACCAATTTCTTATTTGTGCACATCACAAACTAAAGTACTTCCATTGTTGAGTAATGCATTATTTGGAGTACGAAAACAGAGATTGCATTTGGTTAGCATCCAATTTATGGAGAGTGATTTAGTTATGGGCAGGATCCTTTTACTTGATAAGATTTCTTCCCTTTTTTGTTTTCCCAATTATAGCGTCTCTGTTGCTGGGTCAAGTGCTGGAAAGTACTGTGGCACTCACAGGATTGTAAATATCTGTATATACAGTACAATTGTAAAAATGAAATGTGTGTGGTATGTACTGTATATTGTAAATAAATATTTATCTGTTTAAACCTGTGACAGAATTATTAATTCATTACCACACTGTGAACACAAAAACATACAGTATGTGCTTTGTTATGTTTGGCATCCCCAGACTATAGTGATGTAATTATAATTTTTTTGAATTTGCTTGAATAGCATGCTGCTGTCAGGGCATGTTATTTGATACTGATATGATATATCTTACTTGATCATTTTAAGCTATTGATTTAAAATTTAGAATGTTTAAGCCTCATAAAATGTATTTACTGTATTTGGTTTGACAACTAGTTAATGGACAGGAAATAAAAAGTATAGATAAGGTGTGAACGCTCTTATTCAGTTGGTGTTAATTACTGTAGTAAGAGAAGGATCTGTAACAGGACCACTCTTAGCAAAGGGATTATACCAAAACAGGAACATCAGGAAACACTGTAGATGTAGCAAAGGGAAATTTAGCTGAGCCAAGCAAATCTCTGGCAGATGATGTTTAATGTAGACAAGTTCTGGGTGTCACAAACAAACCCATCATATAAATATAAATTTGCTAACACTCAGCGTCAACAAGCTACAGTACCTATTTGCTGTAAATGCCAACACCTGGAAGCCGCATTTAAATGTTGTTTATGTTGGCATATCACTTTCCCAACTTCTGAACAATGTGGAAAAGCAACAAAATGGGAAATGAGTGTTCTTGGACTTCAGAATGAACACTGATTAATGATCTATGGGAAACAAGCAGAATATATGGGGAAAACTAAGAAATGGAGGCTTATTTTACATAGATGATCATGGGAGTCTCGAACAAGCTGTTGTGCTGTTAAAGCTGATAACTCGCCTTCTTTCCAGAACAGCTGGATGAAATCCCTGGATCATTTGGCCATTAGCAACCAAATGAGCAAGACATGCCTATTCTATTCATGTTATCCATTTCTAACTCTTCATTTGTTTTATTTCGTATTCCCTTTGTGTAGCTTGCCTTTCTTATTGTAAATAAGGTAATATATCTAATATATCTGTTTGCACATTACCTTAAATAAAGGTATCCATCCAAATTATAACTGCTTTATTCAAAACAGGGCTGTGGGAGAGCCATAGCTGCCAGCAAGCAATGGGCCCAAGGCAGGATACGGCTTGGTTGGGATGCCAGTCCATTGCACGGCACAAACATGTACATGCACACCAATTTTCCCAGAAGCCAATGAACCTACCTGGATATGTTTGGAATTTGGGAGGAAAATTGAACACCTAGAGGAATCCCACTAGAACACAGGTAGAACATACAATCTCCACTCAACAAGGACCCCAGCAATTGAACCCAGGGCTGCAATACTGTGAGGCACCAACGCTAACCACTGTACTTCTGTGCCATCCACCACATTCATAATTGAAATATATAGTTTGACAAAAAAATTCACTTTCCTTCCACAAACAAAATACAATGCGAAAATGATCTGAATGAAAAATAAGTCAATATAATATACAATACTAAGGTTTATATCTATTGTGTATTTTAGTAACAGCCTAGGCTAATTCTTATGAGCCAAAGATGAATTATTCAGAAGAATGAATTCAGACAGCCAAGAAGAATCACAGACAAATATTATTTTCAACCCCACAACAATTATGCAAATATTACATTTATTAATAAATCAGCAGAGTAAAATTGGACCTGTCACCTAAAAATTATTGGGTATAGTAGACTTTCAGAAATCATTTGATTACAAATGCAAAATGATCAATCATCCATTTAACAAATTATTTTGCTTTTCCTACAATTGCAGTGTGTTATTAAATATTAAACTTTAAAATGGAAATTGAACTCCAATGTTTTAAAATCATAAAACCAAAAAAACGCTACATCTTGTTATGAACCTTTGTTACATCTGAAAGGAAGAAATCATGAATACAAATACTGAAATATTAGAGAGACTCTAGAGTCAGTAGGAGTAATGGTTACTGAAATGCAGTAGAGAAAATTAAAATTGTGTAAGCAAATGACATATACAGTCACTCCCAAAATTATTGGTAAAGATCACCTTTGATAAATATGAGCAAAAACAGCCTGTTTATAAACATATCCATCAGCAATACAGTATGTCTAGATCTTCAAAACTGGATACTCAAGTGTCCTGTAGATATTACAATATTTTAATGAAATGCTTTCATTTCATATTTGTGAAATCTGTGACATTTTTTACATGAAATGGTGTTTGTTCACATTGTAGACTTACCTTAAGTGTAAAATGCACAATGGGGCTAGGCTATGACTGTTTTATTTTTAATCTAAGTTACACAGATCTGGTTGAAAGAAGGCTATCTTTAACTGATTTTCTTCATATTAAAAGCAGTTTATTAGCTCTTAATTATGCATTCTTGTACAAAACAACAAAACAGTTGTCTCCCTCTTCATGGTGCAGTGGGGCATTTATGTCAAGAGGAAATGGAGGCTCGGCTCCCCTACCTGAAGCCACTCTTCTTGTATTGTTGGACATAATACTGCAAAGCTGCTTCACTGAGAGATGAACTTCTGGTAGGATTCTCAGGCGCTCCAACCAGCAGCCCCCCTACGAACACAACAGAGCCCATCTTACCAACATTGCATTGCTTTTACCCCCCTTATTCTGAAGTACAGTATGTTTAATGCAATTCTGAAATGTCCTGTTCCAAAACCATAAACAGGCCATTGTTTTATGACATTTTCCCACCACAGAAGTATTATACCACTGTACATCTACCTCTGCTCTGGAAAATCTATCTTATCCTATTTTTTGGGTATTGTCATGCTTTTAACTGCCTATAGCTCACTGATCCTAGGGTCCTACCACAGAAAAGAGCACATTATGCCTGTGTTGGTACTGCTGTACTCACTGTAACTTATATTTAGATTTATTTTAAAATGTTTATATTACCATATGAAGCATTTATTCAGGTAGAAAATGCTTCAACTGAGATGCAAAGTCAATATTTTCTTATGTTCCCATTAAAACACTTATTTAAAATGCTATGAGACTATGGAACAAGAAATTTAACCTGTTTTTTAAATCTAGTTATAAGCCATTTTTCAAACTAGTTTTTTTTTTAATTTCACATACTGGATTTTACATACATTTTTTCTTTGCTTTTAATGGTTGGTTAAACAGCACTCAGATGGTTGTGTTTCTAAAGTTCTTCTGAAAGTCAGTTGTTTGGGACATACAGTAGAACACTTTCATGACAAAAATATCTTAATGGGTTTTTGTTTTGTATATGTTTTGTATATATATTGGATATACTGTACGTAAGTCAGGTGCTCAGGAATTATTGTGTCTGTATCACAGAAGACACCATTATGAGGCAAGATAAAAATGGTTTGACCAGGGCAGAAGAAGCCTAAAACCCCTAGTGAGCTTGTTTAATTGTTTGCTACTGTTTATTAAACCTTACAACTGGATCATAGCCCTGTCTGGAGCTAGCAATTTCTGAACTAAAACAGTAAAAACTGCCTGTTATTCCTACCATAATCACTGACCACTGACGTCTTATTTAATGGCACATTCCTTCTTTGTTGGCGATTCTATGTATGCTTGGCTGATGCAAGGGGAAAGAAAATTTACAGGACAAATGCATTGCATAAGTATAAAACTACAGGACAGTTTGAAGTCTGAATTTAAAAAACTTGCTCTCTCTGTTACAAAAGTATATTAGAAAGACAAATTACTTCAAACCCTTTGGGTTTTTTTCTTCTCGGTTAATGATATCTTAATTTAGTGATTTGTTTTTGCAATTCACACATTAAATGCAGCAGTGCAAATACATTGTAATACGTTTTATCATGAATCAGACGTTTATGCTAATTCCTTTCATTGTAACTCAGAAGAATTTGCAGAATTACATCTGCCAGTGTATATGTGCATCTCTGTTATTATCTAATAGGTGCCTAAGAGTTCTAAGGTTTCTTGAATGTCAATTTAGGTAGACACATTCAAAAAGGACAAAAATATCACTTTATATAGTTACAAATTTTAAATCTTTAAATAAGTTTTAAATAAGAAATGTGTCAGTTCCCCACATGTAGTTGGCTTTCACTACTTAAATTCTTTAACAGATTATTCATAACTATATAGCAGTAACCTGATGCCACAGGAAAGGAATAAGGGGGACAGTACTTCCAAGCAATTGGTGCAAAAGTGAAATGATAACCTCCTGGAAACACAGATTGCTGCTGATGTTCAGACAAACTATTTTGCACAGAGGACACAGAGACCAAGAGGCAGAGCCAAATAGCTCTATTAAGCTCTGAGGGCTAAACTCAAGGAGCTGTAATGGCATGAGCAATGAATTAGTGTTGCCAAAGCTGCAACAATTAGCACAATACTCACTGAACCTACTGAGACTACTTCAACACAAATAGAGGGGAACAGGATCCATGCTCAACAAAGAGAAGTCTAAAATATAGCACGGCTATGGCTATACATTACCATACGTAGTTAAAATAAAAAAAAGGTTATTTTAAACTAGTTTCCTCCTTTCAAAAACTTTTTTGTTCTGAAAATGAGTATTATTTTCCAAATTATAAAAGGCATATTCCAAATTATAATGGCATGAGCAATGAATTAGTGTTGCCAAAGCACTAATTTGGCATTAATGTTGCCAAATTTTGTTTAAAAGGGTTCAGAATATTTTTTCTTTCCCACTTAGATTAGAATGTGGTTTTTGCTTGTTCTCCATTAACATTTAACAATTTCAGCTCAACATGGCTGTGCTTCCTTTATCACAATCAAAAAGAAATGTGCATGTATAACAGAAACTGATGGGATAACAAAATTGACCGAATGGGCCCATGTAATTTTATTAATATGTTGATATTGATGAGTAAAAGAGACAAAAGATTAAAACTGTTGCAACTGGACAGTAAACAAAACTATATTTAAAGTTTTTGTTCCACCTTAGTTTAGACAGAGCCAAGATAAGCACTCCATCCAGCATTTTCCATCCAGATTTCAAGGTGAATGATAATGTCCTTTTATAAGGCATAACAGTGATTTAACAGAAGATGATTACAGGTTTCCTACCTCTTTGGCGAACATTGGAAGGGTTCACAAAAGTTTGACCTTGATCCTAAAAAAAGTAAATATCTAAATATATTAGTAAGCACAGTAAAATTATTATATAGAATAGATGTATATATATGAAAGATTAAAGAGTTATCTTCTCCTGTTTTTCCTGACTGTTTAAAACTTTGGTTGAAGTGCAATATGCTCACTTAGCTGCTGTAGATGACTTATCCTTGTCAAATTCAGTTTAAACTAGACAGCTACACTTTATCAGGAAATCTAGTAACTAAACCTTGTGGACTGAACATTTATCTGGGACCCTAGTCAGCTGAATCTAAGGAAAATAATCTTCTGTGCTCAGTCAACAGAAACAAGCTGACTTATCCTATATTAAATCAATATTCTGAGCTACCTGCTAGTGGTAAACTCTAACCACTAGAGACTGGGAAACCTGGTTTCAAGCCACTTTTCTATATCAAATTGAGTTTGATATAGAAAAATAACCATAAAATACCAGGAACACATAATGAAATGGCAAAAAGAAATATGTTGCAGAACCCAATTCATATTCACTCACAGTGCATAACATTTACACATTCACTTACATTATTGCTTTGTTACTCTAAAGTTCATTGAATGTTTAAATTCAAAAGCCTTTTATTAAATACTTGGGGACAAAGACTTATGAATAAAGCATTCATTTACTGCTATTTATTTACATGCATTCAAATTTACACATATGACAGATTAACTAAGCTCAACACTATTATTTTCCACAGCCAACTGAAGTATAATACTGTATAAGTGCTTCTCTGAAAAGCAACTAGGAAAGGACACCTGCTTATGTTTGCTGGGTTCTTTTTAAAAAGTTAAACAGAAGACTACAAGTTAAAATAATTATTTCACTATTTGCTTAAACCCTCTTGAGCTCTGTGGATCTTGGTTCAGTTCCTTTTTGCCACTAGATGTCCTTCTTGTACCCAATTTCTTTATAATACACATGAATCTGCATTTTAATTGCTTATAAAAAATATGCAATTGCTTATGAAAAAGATGATGCATTTTACTGCAAAAAGCCCCATATTTCTAAACAGTTTTCATCACATTTTACTGTAGTTTCCAAAATCTGCTGTGTGTCCCTTTCTTCTGTATTTCATTTACTTCAATAACGTCTGTCTTGATCTGCAGAATTTAGTGGAAGAGCAGATTTCAAATTATAGGAAAGCAAAAAGATATTGTATATTGCATTTTACTCAACAGCAAACTTGAAGGATTGTCACTTAGAGAAATAATTGCTGCACCGTATGTACAATGTAAAAGCTTTTCTAAGATTTCTCAGATTTAACTAATGTTGCTCCAATGATTTCAAAATAAAACACCCACAATGGCAATACTGGGTGGTGCAGGCACCTTTATTTTAAAGATCTTGCATGTTATACAACAACATTGTCCCCCAAAGTAGCCTCCCTACTATCTGCTTTCAAACACCCAACCACAACTAATCATGTAAAGCACTTTATATCCCCAAACACTCAACTGATTAACTGATTTATGTGAGAATGTGGAATGAATCACTACCAATATTCTAACACTTATCACCCAGTGTGTCTATTTGCAAATGAGAGAGGAATATTTGCTGCTTCTAGTGCCAAGCTGGCATTATTGTTGTCCTCTCAAAGGACACCTGCAACATAATAAGTCTGTGTTTCAAATGTATGAAAATCAAAAACATTACCCTTAGCACTATCTATTAGTCTAAATACAAAAGCTTATCCTAGAGGCAATGAAAGATGCACACAGAGTGACAACATATTATTTGTTAAAATGTTAACCCTAATGTGTACAGACAGGAAATCTGCAATTCAAATGTAAGATGTATTTAAAGAACATAACAATAAAAAAGAGAAAAGCTTTTGGCCTATGACTGTCAGGTCATAACTAATTCTAACAGCATGACTGAGTCATAATCAAAGTATGGCAGCTGGAGTCCATCTCCTTTATTCCAATGTGAAGACCAATGTGGTTCTAGCCTCATTTCGCATGAAAAACAGCCTCAAATAAACTCACTCAAAAAACAGCAGATCAACATTGTTAATGTGGATCAGCTGGAATTCCTGTCCTTTTCTTATTGTGAGAGCCAATCACTTCAATACTGATGAAATGTCCTGTATGTCCCCCAAAAGGCCTACATTACCTCTTTCAATGATCTCATATACAGTCCCTTTTATCCTGTGCACAGTCCATGAGGCTTGACTGACCCACAGATCCTCATTTCAGATTAACTACACTAATGATTTCAACCAGAAAAACGCATGCTTCAATTAGTAACATATGGACTTGACCACATACAACACTTCAAAAACAAGTTGAAAAACAAATGGACTGTCTATGTAAGGGTGTCTGGTTCCAGTCAGTATTATTCCCTAGTTTGCTGCATCAAAAATACTGTTGGAATGCCAGAAAATGATGGGTTTAGATCAAATAGATTTAGATCTGTACCTGGCGTTATTGTACAGAAATCGCAATGGAATATAAATGAAGATACTAGAATGGACCTGTACTAGTGGTACAGTATGCGCTCTGGATTCCTCTGGAGGCTGCAGTTGTAGCCTTGAGCAAAGGACTTCACTCACATTGCTGCAGGAAGTGCCCTGCAGGACAAATGCGTCCTCAGATCTTCATGGTCAATTAAAATTTGTTCTCAATTGACTCATCCGGGGTAAATAAAGTAATTAAATAGAAATCTGTTCAAATCGGTACATTCTGGATATTTTCAAGCATTTCTATAAGAACTCAGGCATTCCTTTCAAGTGTACTCCTCACTTTGCTCTACTATGATAAATATCTCATGTCTATCAGCTTCAGTTTGATTCTGTCAAATAATAAGCCATATAAGGAGAAAGATCTTTGCACAAAAACAACTTTTGTTTTTTTGTGCTGAAGAGTCTATGGGTAAAATGATCACACTCAACAGTAAGATCTGATGAGCATATGCCCTCCTCACCCCATCTTCTTTTTCTCTGATGCAATTTGCTGTGTAATCTCTTTCCACCTAAAACATTACAGGTCATAAGCAGTTTTTGATAATTCTTGATTCACATAATATTTATTCTCTGTAGCCCTTTAGGCACCCGGCTAATGAAAACAAGTATTTTCTCATTTCCTGTGCTTGAAGCTAGGTTTTACTTACTGCTTCTGCCTGAAATGTAAAGCTAATGTTTAATTTGAATGCAATAACTTCAGTCTCTACATTACAAATTTATTTATTTTGATTAGTTTCATTTCCTGGGGCCTTTAATTGAGCTGTATTATGGACAAGCCCTCCAAATAGCATTTATCAAGAATACTACAAATATCAGAGCACCTCCAGCTGTGCAGGATACGTCTTATTAAAAAGAAATCTGCCAGTGTGGAAGGAAGTGAGAATTAAGTCGTTACTGGATACATGGTTACTCAAGATGTTTTTGCTTTCAAAAGGAAACAATGTCCAAATGGAGCTTATCTAGCAAGCCATCTATAAACATCACAGTCCTTCATTGTACAGTATTCAGATAATATTATTAACAATACTTTGAAAAAGATCCCAAGAAATTGCATTCCAGGTGAAAATACCAGGAAGCCAAAAAATACCGGAATAGACCGTCTAAAGCATTAAAAATAAAGTGCTCATAAAAATATTTAATTTTGCCTATACTGCATGTATTTGAATGTATTAGTAGATACTAGGAAAAACCTTTTAAACAGTATATTCAGCTGCAAGCTAAGAATGGATTGCCTGGAGGGATCACTTACTGTGTCTTCCTTTCTTTGAGCCTTTTTGTAATCCTAAAAGAAGTCTTTCCTGGGTGATTAATACATAAATGCTTTGAGATACAGTGGCATATAATCATAATAACGGAGAAATGTGAGGTCAGTCAAGCAGAAAAGTGGTTTTTAATGGTGCCAGTCTTGTGTGGGTGTATGAGTGGGCGAGGGGCCATTTTAAACGAGCCGTGTGTGTTTTTGTCTCTGCACCTCAGAGAGGTTCCTAGAGAGAAACAAGGTGCTGAGCATGATAAAAGGCCTGAGTCACGGCTGTTTGTCTGCTCTGTGTGACATGCCTTTGGCCCCACAGGTTCATTAGCGAGCAGTATTACTGTCACATCAGAGCCCGGTAATGTCTCTGTTGATGTATCGCTGGGCCCTGGATGGAGTACACTTTAATGTTCCTCATTACAATGCAAGGTCACTCAGCGTGGGATGCTGCTATTTCACTCCCAACACAAACCCCCAGGCATGGATACACACCTCATTGACAGGCCTCTTTGCTGCCTATCAGAAGAGGACTGCGTATCCAAACCTTTGATAAGATCTTTGAATTATATGTAAGAAAGCAATAATTTTACATTTACAGGTCATTTGCAATTAGCTTTGAACATACAGACATGATCTTCGATTCAAATTGTCATTTAACTTTTAAAAAAATCACTGCATTTCTTAAATTAAACATTTAAATATCACCAGAAAAAATCTAATTGCACTTTGATCCCCTGATGAAAGCTATTTAAAAATATAAAGCTAAATTCCTTTAACAGTATTAATACATTCTAGTAAAAACTAAAAGACTTGCTGAATATTTAACCCCTTTTTCACACACACACTCCATCAAAAACAGTAGATTACACAAATTTGATATACTGTGTATTACACAGGAGAGGGTTGTTTTTGTTAAGGGAAGGGGGAGGTTAAATGCTGCAATTTTCTTCCACCAAACAACTTCAGTGTATCCTGTCCAGACAGTTTTAGATTTCTTGCTCAGATTATTAGCAAGAAAACAAACGGCACAGGACATTAATTATCCAATCCATTTTTAAAAACACTTTTTCCAGTTCAGGGTCCCTGAGGTGCTAGAGGCTACGCAAGCAACAGGCGCAAGGCAGGCTACACCTTGAATGGGACACCAGTCCATTGGAGAGCAAACACACAGACACAAATACAGACATGCTCACACTTGTTCCTAGGGACAGTTTTCTCAAAAGCCAATTAACTTAGTAGAATGTTTTTGGAGTGTGGGAGGAAACCAGAGCAACCGTACGAAGCCCACGCAAACAGGGGGAGACAATATACTCCATGCGGATAGCACCCGAGGAATTGAACCCAGGGCCCCAGTGCTGTGAGGCAACAATGCTAACCACCGTGCCTATGACATTAATTATGATAAGGAAACTGAGAAGTTAATGTTAATTAACCAACTGATACTGCACTATGCTCAATGGGATTCCTTCTTTACTAGAATAAGTGATGCCTACATACTGTACTGTACATCTTGTTTGCTGCTTGATGGCAATTGCTCTGCACTACACGGGCACTACACTGTATCCATCACTGTTTTCTGTCCTTTTTCTTGACATTTCTTTTTTTTCTAATGTGTGTGAATGATTTGTTTGCATTGACTTGGAACGTTATTGTATATTTTGGAAGTTGCCCTGGGTAAGAACACCTGCTAAGTAAATAACAACAATAACAAATAAAAATACTAATTTAAACATCAGTCAGTCCTTGAAATCAAACAGAGTTCCGTGTTTGTGGGGAACAGGGGTCTGTAAACCTCATTTTCTGTAGAGTTAAAACATCTGCTGATATGCCTAACAGCATTTACAGATACATATGTTTGAAATAACTTCCAATTGGAAAGAGGAATGTTCCTTACCTGATCTCTATAACTCACAAAGATCAGCTTGAAGGTTCTCTCCAGGTTCTTCTCCAGTTCTGCCTCAGCAACACCCTGCCACGAGAACATTAGATTCATCAAATGTGAATTAATAACATCCTCAAAAATTAAAACAATTAAAATGTGAACTTTTTTTATGGTGTTTAAAAAAATCATATAGAGAATTTACTCAACCAATGTGGATGCCATTCGCAAGCAAAATGTTCTAGTAGCATGTCAAAAGGAGGTCACATTTAAATGTCTAGAACCTTTTAAACACTAACATTCATACGCCTAAACTCAAAAGTTGAATGATTAATACAACAGAAACCTATCAATATAAGGAACAAACAGATTATGTGGTGAAAAAAAACAAAGAAAGAGTAAAGAGAAAGCATAACACAACTCTCTATTCTACGTTAAAAGCGTTAAATTATCATCACCAATACAGGTGAAATATTCAGTACCAATTTTCAGAAAACAGACCATATCAATTACAGCTACAATGAATAGGAACAGGTAGACAATGTCTTCATGTTTACTGTAACTATACGGCATTCTACTGCTCTGGACAAACAGTATCTTTAGTATTCTTCAATTTACTCTTACAACCTCAGTTTAAATACAATATAATTTTAACTAGAAATATACAGTACTTTTAATAATGAAACAATTCAAATAATTGACACAATGCCAACCTAATTATTCTTTAAAAAATGAAATGCAGCAAAAAAAACAAACAAAAACAAATTACAGTACGAAGTATCCACTTCTGTCTATATATACTGTAAATATATCAAATGTTCATACACTTGTCCTTATTCTGGAACTTGGGCAATGAGTAATGTAGTAAGTACAGGCCTCTTTCAGTGCAGGACTCACATCAGTTACTGTGATTACTGTGTTAGGATTACTGCACACTTCGTCATCAGCAAACTGTGCTCTGGCAACTAAAGAACCTAAATCACCAAAAGCAGAACAGGTGGAAGTAAACTTACCACCTAGAACAAACCACAGCACACAAGTGATTTTTTTTTCTTTTTCAGTGATTTGAACAGTATATGCTGTAAAAATGAGTATTGAAACCAATAGCATTTGTTAAATGTTCTCCTGTCTCTAAGTATATTTTTATGTTTTTGTAAGTGCTTAATGATGCAATGGTAAAACTTTTTTAAGTGCTTTGTCATCATCTGATTTTCTAAACACTTTCCTATTCCTCATTCTAGGAAAAAGGTCAAATTCAAATTCTTTGAGACATTTATTATGTTGACTTTCATGGAATTTGACTGCTGTTCTCAACAATACCCTGAAGGTGTTTAACCTGAAAGATTTCTCAGAAGCTCAACATTTCATGTTCAATCTTGTGTACTCCTGATACTCTTGATACAACCTTTTTACAATATATTTTACGAATTCTATAAAACAGTATTTGCTATTTTATTGTTTCTAGCAAGAAAAGGTCCTAGCAAGCCTCTGCTCCCTATTGACACCGGGAAATGTTAAAAGTCAGTGCTTATTTTTACGTAATTAAAACAAGATGATATTTTTAAGTCAGGTTTTTAAGTTGATTCTCACACCAAGCAGTTACTCTGTCCTCCTTTTTGCTTCCTTCCTCTCCTACCCGAACAATTGTACAATTGACTTTATCAGTGTTCCTGACAGAAGCCATTGACTTCGGGTTGTGTTCATGACAGAAGCACATGACTTAATTTACCTACCTGAGTAACTAGCAGGCCCGTATACCTAAAAAGGGCGATAAAACTAGTGAGCTGCAGTTCCAGTCTCCTGCCTCCCTTGATATACCCCCACCCTTGCAGAGAGGAACTATAGGGGACCGCTACTGTATTTGGACTTAACTTCCACACCTCCATACTTGTGGCTATTATAGCTATACTTTAATGTTTGTTTACCCAAATTTCTTTGACACTAACTCTATCACTCATTAACAAAAATCCATGTATTACTAGCAAGGGTCAAGGCAATCCAGATCTTAGCCTCAAAGCATGGGGAACGAGGCAGAACTACAACCTTGATAAAACTCTAGTCCAGTATTTCCTATCCTGAGGTACACGAACATAAATATAAAAATGTTGCATCACATTGCCCCCCTCTCACCCTATTCTGGCCCAAGCTTATAATTATGAAGGAACAAGTAATAGGTTTATTCCATGCTGAAAAGAGAAGAAAGAAAACAACGTTTTGGCTGTGGAGCCTTCTTCAGGTGTGAGCTCCACAGCCAAAACCTTGTGTTTTCTTTTTTCTCTATTACCTAAACCTTGTTCCTTTGCAGCCTACGCATGCTGACACAGCTACCCACCTAAACTATTTATTATTATTAATATTGTTACAGCTACTGGAAGGATATTGAGTTTTTTAAAATTTAGAGACAATGGTCAACCTTGCTAATAACAACTTTTGCCGTTCTTGGGGTGCTTTAAAGCAAGTACAAACAATGTATGGAAGAGGTGATTGCTGGTAGGGGGTCTGGAACATACTGTACTGATCAAAGGTATTGTCTGATTTACTTTGGATATCTACGTTCTGGGTTTATGATTAAGCATGATCAGCAGCTGAGATACACCGGATAAAAAGGCAGGTAGTCAGAGAGAGAAGAACACAGAAAGAGACAGACAGACACAAAGAGAGAGAAAAATGCGTGTGTCAGATGAGACACCCTTGTCAATCATCCCAAAAGACCAGATTCGAGTTTAGTATTTGAATCTTGTTAAGAGAGCTTGCCATTCTGTTGTTTTTAGGAAACACTGATTTCCTGTATAGGGAATCCCTAGGTTAAAAACTGCCTCTCTGTTAGTGGATGCATTTCTTAGAACAGGGAGATACAGATGCAGATATGCTTGGGGCACATTGTTGTGTGCCTCCGATACTGTACATGCAACATTTCACCAAAAAAGTAAGCGCCCAGCACCTTTTTTTATATAATCTGGTGCAGAACTGAATTACTCTGTAAAACTGCCAGTCCTTAATGTGCCATGTGTGTCACATACAGTATTTCTTATTTTAATAATAAAAATTAAATCTGCATTAAATATTACATTTTTATTTATTGTACCATTTGAAACTGCTTTTCAAGTTTAAACTGTGTAAAACTATAACACGTATATTCACGCTTAAGAACATGAGGTTCAGCTAAAGTATAACACATTCTACATCTAGACTTGACTCACTGAATTTCTCATGATATCAAATCCCTTTTTTTTTCATTTGTCATACCCCTCCTCCATTTTTTGCACTTCTAACTCTGCGGGAGGTCCCAGCATTCTCATCCTCAAAGAATAGAAAAATAGGAAAGGAGATGTGAAAGCAGCCATGACATCACTAATCTTAAATGTTTGTAGTTTATTGAATTTTATTACAACTTTCTTATTTTATATTATAATTATATAAAAGATATTATACATAGTGGCTTAAATGATAATTATTTAAGAGGAAATATGCACGTCAAAACATCTAAATTGCGATTTCTGTTCTAGTGTATCTTTAAATTCACTTACTCCCTCCGAACATCCTGGAGATTTTTGGTCTGACTGGTAGAACTGGTTTTTACTCCCGCCATTGACAGTATTCACGTTTTCTAACTCATTCATATAATATGAATACTATTTTATTATTTAACTTACTGTTATATATAAAATAATAAAAATGTCAATATAGTATACATATTATTTATTACATTTACTATTAAGGAAAGAGTCTTCATTGGTAAAAAGTACAACTTGTGCATTGACTGAGAATTGAACCCCAGTCTAGCTGGTAAGTGAAAATTCTGCCATACTACCGAGCCAAAGTGCCACTCTGTTAAGACAAACTAAATTAAAAACTAAAAGAATTTCATTTTCCATTACAATAACAACAGTAAAATGTAGTTATAATAAGCAACACCAAAAACATTTCTAAAATAATGCAGATTATTATAAGGAAAGTTGAATGCGTTTCTGCTACCAGCTACAGTATATAAATATTGTTATGAAGTGAACCTAGGTACAATGGGTAACACCTGGCTATTGTCAACATTTCCAGCTTTAGGTGAGATGTAGTAGTCCCAGATTCAATGATCAAAGCAATTGTAAAGTACACCAGAGCAACTTTTCATCAAAGCAACTGTAAAATTTACTTAAGTTATGAGTAAATAATTAAGTGTTAATCAACAATCCAGGAAAAAGGCATAAAAAAGAGAAAGGAAAGGGAGAGAGAGAGAAAAAGAGTGAAGGCAAGAGCACTTTGTTTCAGATCACCTGGAAAGACTAGATTTGAGCTACGTGTAAGTATTTGAACCTTGTTAAAAGAGCTTGCATTTCTGTTATTGTTAGGAACTTTGATTTCCTGTGTAAGGAATCCCTTGGTTAAAAATAGCCTCTCCTGGTTTGTGGGTGCATTTTTAGAATCGGGAGATATTCCTATGTTATATGATATTCCAATGAAAAAAGAACTGATGTGAAGTGATGATTGGCTGCACAGATCCAAGCACAGATCTTAGCAGCTGCTTCGGATTTTTCCAGAGCAGCAGTGAATGGCTGTGAAGGTGTTATTGGAGAAAGGTGTTGCAGGCAGACAGATAAAGAAAATGCTCCAGTGCAGGAAAGGCTTCCTGTAATCTGCAGCAGGAGTGATGGTGCAAAAATACCTAAGCAGGAAAAGCAGGAGAGGGCTGTTGAGGTAAGGTGAGGCTCCAAGTGGAAAAACTAGATGGAAGCTGGCGAGCTAAAGCTTTAGAGAAGACAACCGCTAAAAAAACCCATAGGTGATAGACACAAGGAGTGGGCGAACTCAGCTGAGTCAAAGTTCAGGAAGAAATATAGATGAGGAAATAGAGAGCAAACAGTGAAAATTCTGCTTGCACGGATGGCTCTAAGCTCAGTGTTGGAACAGTGATACAGTGGAGTGAACTGCTTTAAATAGCTGATTAAGGAGATTGGGACCTTGATTCATTGCCTGATTGATAAATATTAGGTCTCATTGAGAGGCATTCTAACTTGGTTTGCACAGGCTCAAAGAAATGCTGACAGCTCGTGCAAATGTTAAGGTCACCAGTGCACGACAGAAAGTGCATAAGATCTACTTTTGAAGTACTGCATAATAAAAAAAAGATAGATGACAGATATTTAATACTCATATGTTAGGGGAATACTTGTCCCTTTATTTCTAAAAAAAAATTTAATTTCAAGGTTCAACTGCAAACAAGTAATCCTGTTTTATGTGAAAAACATAGGTGCCAAAATTATTGGCACCCTTCAAGATCCCTTCAAATAGATTCAAACACATCTGAAAAAATAATATATTTATACTTGTTTCAGTTCAATTTTGTCTTAAGGAACTAATGTGTGTACTTTAGTGACTTCCTGTTTTCCTAGGGTATAAAAATGTGCACAGAAAAATCTTTTGTCATCCATCAGCATGGAGAAGGTCAAGGAACTAATAACAGAAATGAGGGAAACCATTGTTAATCTTCACAAAGCAAATAATGGGTACAAAACATAAGTAACACCTTAAAAATACCAATATGACTGTCAGATTCAACACCACTGGAACAGTGGTTAATTTACCAGGAAGAGGACATAAGCCCATCTTGAGGTTTCAGTTAAAGAGGTACAAGGATTGGCCGCATCATGGGGTCATCCCATCTCATAAACGACCATTAGATGATACCGCCATGCCAACAAGCTACTTGGAGGGGTTGCCAGAAGAAAACCCCTACTGTTGCGGAGGAACAGATTCAAGCACCTGGAGTTTGCCCAACGCTGTTGGCACTTTGACTGGCAGCGGTTGCTGTGGTCAGATGAGACCAAAATTGAATATTTTGGCCACAGTCATCACAGGTATGTTTGGCGTAAGAAGAGGGATGCAAATACCGAAAAGAGCATCATACCTGCTTTTAAATATGGTGGGGGATCTTTAATGTTCTGGAGCTGCTTTGCTTCCAGTGCTCCTGAGGCGTTTGTTAAGATCGGTGGTACCATGAATTCTCAAACATACAAGGATATTTTGGACAAAAACCTGGTTGCCTCTGCCAGGAGGCTGCGTCTTGGCCAAAGATCTTTCAACATGACAATGATCCAAAACACATTTCAAAATGAACAAAAAAGGAAAAAAAGACAGAAAAGAAAATCAACATTTTGCCATGGCCCCTGACTTGAACCCTATTAAAAACCTAAAGCATTACAGGAAAAGACTTACAGCCATTATCCCTGCCAGGGGAGGCTCCACCAAGTACTAAAAACAGGGTGCCAATAATTGTTTCTTTTATTTGGGGGAAAATAATTTATAACATAATAGTTTTTTGTCTTGGTTGATTCCATTGAATCATTAATTCAGGATAATTAATTCCTTATTTTGGAAATATATTTCCGTGCTTAATGAACTCATTGTTTGTCTTGTACTTTTTTTTCCATATTTATCAAGGGGTGACAATAATTCTGGAGTCCACTATATATCTATCTACTCTAAAAAATAATTACAAATGTGTTCTCTTACACATTTAAATTGTCTCAGTATGAGTTTAATTAAATGAAAATTAAAGCTACCATGAATATTCCACATGATCAAAGTCACACACAGAGCAGGTACGGTATACTCATTTATGAATTTAAAGTATTTTAGCATGCCTTTATTTAAAACTAACGTGAAATTATCACAAGCATTCAGCGATAGATATACTGTACAGTACTGAATGACAAAAATTATATATCAATGCTGGTTCACATATTAGTTTAATGTTCAGAATAATTAAAATATTATCAATAAGGGACCCATTCAGTTCCTACTTGGTAGAACAACATTGCTGCTTAGTCCTTAGTGCCAAACGGGATTGTCAGCTTTGTTCAAAAGGTATTTTCTTTGCAATTGAGCAGGCAACTGGAGATGATTCCCATACAGAACTATTCTAGACAGTATGCAATTTACTACGCAGCTCTGTACTAAATCCACAAATTTGTTGCAATTGACCCATTAAGACTAATGGGCTTGCTTGCATTGTAGTTAGGTCACAGAAGTCATAAAAATAAGCCAGTCACAAAGATAAGGTGGAAAACCAACATACAGTAGTTTACATAGTTGTTAAGTGGTGAAAAGGGAAAAAACATTACAAAAGAAAAATTCAACAAAAATAAAAGAACTGCAGTTTCTCCAGGGAATTTCCCACTAAGAATTTTAAGAGTATTTGTTTAACATCAACCAAGTTGTGTTAAAGCACGCAGACAAGGATACATTCAACACAAAGACAAGACTAACTGCTACACTATGAACGCCACATGAAACACCCCATGGTCCACCCCCAGCTTCTCTCAATGGACAGGTAAACCTCCAGTTCAAATCAAAGTGAGGAATCTGACAAAATGGCAGAGAAAACGACTACAATCTGGATCCCCAACAGGTAAAAAACACAATAACAATGAGAATATTCAATACATGAATGAGAATATTGATAATAGATAAGAATAGATATAAAAAGACTCGATGTCCTTCCTCTTCATACTGTACATCCCAGGATGATGATCATGATGAAAAAGGTAAGTGAGTAATGAATATCAGAGATTATAAGAGACCACATCAGCAGTCATGCGATGAAGGCATACATAGGTCCTATTTCACACTTATCCTTAAAAAGTAAACCCATTGTAGCTCAACCATTAAAATGAAAAGACTCAGGCTGGCTGTAGGTAATTGAAAAAACAGTGTCTGGCCTTATACAGTACCAGAGAGTAAAAGTCAACTTAATGGTGAGCCTGGTGGCCTGAACACGCTGCAGTCATGATAAGACCAGGCACAAGTCAAATGCATTCACATGTTTGGTTCAAGTCAACAGTATGCCTGAAGGTTAGTCATACTGTATGTCTGAAATTGATGTTGGCTGAGCTGTTTGTTTCATCTTTACCCTGTGTACCTCTAGCTACTTGAGCCCTTTTCATTTACAGTAAGTGCAGTACCAAATGCAAGAACTTCTGTTACCTTAGTTTTCTTACTTTTGTCTTTCTTCTGAAATAAATCCACCCAATATAGATACATATAGAATAATCAAATCACAAATCACCTTCACAGTGCTTTTTCCATAATACAAACGGTAAAACTAAGTTAGTGTATACAACATGTAAAGTAATGCAAATAATATAATGAAATTACATCCAGTATTACATCTTTTAT